>NC_056617.1:2873279-3100779 GCF_018340385.1 Cyprinus carpio | reverse complement strand
AACTGCACAAATGTAAATTTCAATTGTACAATTTATTTATTTATTTATTTATTTTGCATTTTGACAGGCTTGCAGAATGAAACTACATTTCCCATCATGCAAGTGTGTTTGTTTTATAATAATTATGTAATTATAACTTGTAAATATCAACAAAATTGTTTAATTTTAAAAATGTGTAAACTTTTAAACATCAACTGAACTATTGTACATTATTTGCGCTTCTTTTTGTCGCACTAGCACAAAAAACATAAATCTGGTTTGAGATATGAAAAAGAAAAATAAATTGTTTTCTTTATTTTAATTATGACTTCAACTTCTAAATAGGAATGCAAATAGTTAAACTTTTAAATGTATTTACATGTATTTACATAATTACGAAAGATAGATAAATTGCATGTTTGCTTTATTTTAATTACATAATTATTACTTCAGCTCGGACATATACACAAATATATGAACTTCAACTGCATTAATGCACATTATTTGCACTCTATTTTGTTGCACAAAAATCTCAAATCTTTGCTGAGATATGAAAAAAAGCAAGATGCTGTATTTACTTTATTCTCATTATGCAATTACAACTCATAAATATTAACAAAAAAACAAACTTAAACATAAGCTGCACCAATGCACATTATTTGCGCTTCCTTTGGTTGCACAAAAATGGCAGATCTTTGAGATATGAAATAGAAAGATAAAATTGCTACTTATTTTATTTTAACTATGTGATTAATACTCTTAAATATAAACAAAATAATTAAACTTTTAAATATGTAAGCTTTAAACAAGTATTTTTTAACCCAATAAAGCACGTGTATGCATGTGTACATCCCACGATTCTCTCTTTAAGCTGCTGCTGCTGCTACGAACAAAAAGTGCTGGTCCCTGTAACCATCTGCACCACAAGTCAACGCCTAAGAAGCCACACTAACAAATCACACAAATGAAAATAAGGTGGCATTTTGACACATTGGTGTAGTTTTTGGACTTTGATCGGCATGAAATTAAAAAAGGCATTATCGATATGCAGTCCACACTCACACACAGACTCACCGAATCAAAATCACAGATAAAGCACCTTTTTAAAAAACGTCTACTATATATATAGTAGTGTGTGTGTGTGTGTGTGTGTGTGTGTGTGTGTGTGTGTGTGTGTGTAGAAGATAGCAGATAACACAGATGAATCCGTTCAAAAGACACAACACTTCCAGTAAAAACAGGAGTTGGACTGTGGAGTGGTTCACTGATGACCTTGTCGCATATTTTAGGCTCTCTATGTGTGAGTGTGTCGTCCTTGGACGAGTGTTTCCCACCCTAGTTGGTGGGTTTGTCTGTAAGTGGGCAGAGATGACAAATTTTTCCCACAAGCCCACACCCTGGAGCACCAAAGCCCCCACTCACAGAATACATCTGTGCACTGCATCCCACACTGCAGATCCTAAGGCTAAGAAAACGGAATATAAAACTGACGAATGTATGCATCGGATTTGATCACAGTATCAAGAGATTAAAGAAATAAAAGTTTTTGGTGCTTGACTATGCAAAACGCTATGGAGTTGTGAGTGCTTGCCAGGATGTTGCTATGCAGTTGATAGGATGTTTGTGTGGTTGCTAGGTAAATAAAATTACTTCAATCAATTGTTTAGTACAAAGCACGTCTCTCCTAAACTAGACGCATGATTTGAGGAATCACTGATGTCTGGAGCACAAACACTGGGGTTTGAATTCATCTATACATCTATGAGCAACAGTACTAGAGATGCTTAACTTGTTAAACAGAGAGAAAGAAAGAAAAAACATCTGACCCTACCTGAAATGAGACATTACAAGGTCACCAAACAGACAAGAGAATATCAGTTGAGCTTCTGAATGTGTCTCGTCTTCGTCTGAATGCTGCTGTAAAATAAAGAAATAATTCTTACTGCATTTTAACTGCAAAAGTAAAATAATAAATAACTCCAAAAATAAAATAAATGTTAACTTAAAGTGAACTTTACTAAACTAAACTGAAAAAAAAACAACTAATGAAAACTTTATAGACACATATAAAAATTACAAAAACTACAATTAAATGAAAGCAAAAGATACAAAAATAAAAACTCAAAATAAAATTCAAAATATTAATAAATCTGTCATCTCAATTATACTAAAATATAAAACATAAAAAACAAAATAAACATAAAATAACATAAAATGTTTTTAAAAATAATAATTAAAAATGTTTTATTTTAAAATTACAAATATACTAAATATTATTGTATTATTTGTAGTTATTTAGAAAATGATCAATAAGAATAACTTTAATATCATTAATGATATTTCAAGATGAAAACTTATTTTTCATACATCATTTTCAGACAAATCATGTTTAAATGTGATAAATATGATCATCAGGCTTTTGATGAACATTTATTTGTTCATTTATCAATCATTCAAACAACATAATATCACAATACAAATACATAAATTCTCAATTTTACAAAATTAAGAAATTGAGATTTATGCATTATCTAAAGGCTGAATAAATGGGCTTTCTATTGATGTATGGTTTATTCGGATCAGACAATTCGGCCGAGATACAACTATTTGAAAATCTGGAATCTGAAGGTGCAAAAAAATCTAAATATTGAGAAAACCTCCTTTAAATTTGTCCAAATGAAGTTCTTAGCAATGCACATTACTAATCAAAAATTAAGTTTTGATATATTTACAGTAGGAAATTTACAAAATATCTTCATGGAACATGATCTTTACTTAATATACTACCTATGTGATTTTTGGCATAAAAGGAAAATTTATTCATTTTGACCCCATACATGTTTTTTTTGGCTATTGCTACAAATATACCCCAGCCACTTAAGACTGGTTTTGTGCTCCAGGGTCGCAAATTATTGCAGATATAGAGTGACAACTGATATTTAGAACATTTTATGAAAGTATCTGCTATACTACTATAACATCTCGTTAATTTACATCACAATCAGAATGCATATTTTTGTTTGAGCTCCATATTCTCATTATATCAGACTATATGAACCATAAAAGCCTGATGTTTCAAATATGATACTCAACATGAAACACACATGCAAATTTTTTGTCTAAAGGTTTATTAAAGTTTTCCATTTTAACAAATGAGATTTTTTTGGACTGTTATTTCATATGTCAGGCATTACAGGATTTAAAGAAGGTTCTTAACTGAACCACTAAAAAACATTTATTAAGAATATTTCGGTTTGGTCTGTAAAGTGTGTCTAATACTGGAATCTGTTTTAGGTCCACGCAGAATCACCCATAAGATCACCCTACTAAAATTTCTAACACAACTAACTGAGAATACCTACAAATAATGTTGCATGTGTGTGTTTTTATCGTAATAATAGACACACGTCTAGCTAATTCTCCATCTCTTAAATTTCACACTTTACATTCGTCACGTTCAAGGCAGGACAAAAAAAGTCCATTGAAATCCCATTTTACCCAGAATCCCCCAGTAAAACGCTGGCTTTGGTATTAAGTAACTTGTGCTGGTTGAAAAGCAGGTCGTGATGAATCTGTCATAAATTACATAACTAGGTGGATTCTTGATGTCATTTAGGAAATCCTGTCCATGTTAAAGCGTCGAGTCATGATTTAAAGAGACAGACACGGCGGAAAAATGTCACAGTGCCAAAAAACACAAACGAGGCAGAGAGAGAGACTGTAATAGTTTTATGGATTCTGAAACAATATATTTTAAGGAAACACACTCCCTCTCACTTTTTTCACACAAAGGCGAGCTGTATTTGTGAAAAGGTACTGTGGTCTGATATTTCTGAGAGTAAAATCTCTCTGACTGCTTACAGAAATGCAGACAACATTTGCAGGGAACTGATTGGCTGATTGAACTTTAGGATTTTGATTGAGGCATAATTTGAAAAATCTTTGCTTTTTCACATTGTTTTGAATTTTTAGTTCATTTTTGACCGGACGCAAGTAGCAAAGCAGACACTTTTACTGTTATTATTAAAATAAAATGGTCTCATTTCAAGAAATCTGAAAGATGTTATGTTAAACTACAAATATAAACTAAATGAAACATGTTGAGAAGTGACCGTTAATCAGCTGTGAGGCTGTTCATCTTCTCGATCTTCCAGTGTTACGCTGTAAAAAGGAAAGATAATAAACATTCATTAGTAGGATAAATGCATGAGAAATGCTAACTTTGACTCACAGAATCAGCTAAAAGGTTTTGTGTCAAAAACTAAAAAATAGTTTAATTAAACGAGTATTTTCTTACAAAAAAATAAAATAAATAAATAAATAAAAAATAAAACAAAACAAACCAAACACAACCACTATTTAAATATTCCTACTTTTTCGTTCTTCTTCTTTTAGAAAAAAAATAAAAATATTTTGTTTTATCTAGACATAATTACTGTCATAATTGTGCTATAATTATTAGCTTTTATGACTTTGATGACATTCACTAAATTTTTATGATTTTTTATATAATATATAAATGAATATAATGTTTTATATATATACACACACATATAAATATATATATATATTTTTTTTAAGAAAATACTAATATATTATTAAATATATTTTACAAATTACAATATTTATATTATATTATATTATATTATATGCAGGATCACCCAGCCACCCCCCCCCCCCATTCATTGGAAATTGAAGTGTCTCAAACGGAGAAACAAATCTCAAATTTTTCCAATTTTACCTGTATTCCCTATAAATTGTTTGTGGGTCTCTACATACAACATTAAAGTGCATTAAACACAAATATAAAATTTTTAATGCACCTGCTACACATTAAAAACCACATTAAACTGTAATCTTTCATCTTTCCCTTTTACCACATTAAATGTCAGTAAATAAAAAGTGGGAGCCAGATGAACAAATATAGTCACACAACTTGAGTATAAGTTTACAAGTTAACTAACTGATTAGCCGTCAACCTCTGGTTTCAGTTTCAACGAAGGGAAATTGAACAGCGCTGTCTGAGCTGCAATATGGGTCAAACCGCATGTATAAAACAACCAACTTCTAATTAACTAGAAAGTCATAACGTCTCCATTCTGGCATTATATAACATGTCGTTTAATTAAACTGACAAAAATGCGAAATATAAGCAGCAAATCTGCACTTAGTTCCACATAGAAAACTATTCAAAATAGTATATACTAAATACTACTCTTACTCAAGCATATATGCTTTTGCACCGCAGTTTATTTTTAGTAACATTGATGTAACTTTGGTAAATATTTTGAATTAAGTGGCGTAAAATATGACGCTTGAACATTAGATATGGTTTATCTACCGCATTATGTTAGGTTATATTTATGTATGTGAAAGTTGCTCCGAGTAAGTTTGTTAGCTGTTTGTCATTTTATTATTTAGGTGTTTTTCCATGTCTTTTCGTTGTTAAAAAAGTTTTTATCGATAATAGTTGCTACTGTTTATGTAGATTTTAGTAATATATTTAGTATATCACATTAATGATATATAATTAATATCTTATAATTATATATCATTATCTGAGCATATATATATATATATACATATATGCCCTATATGTATAAGTATATATGGAATCTTGATGGTATTATATGACCAGAATGCCACATGTATTTAGTAATGTTTTTCATTTTATATATACATAATTTAAAAATATATATATTTTTATTGAAGTTATAAATTATTGGAGATTATTACAGCACATTTTACAAGAAAACCCCTATTTCAACCGTTCCACTTCAATATTTAATGTTTAATTCAAAGGGTTTCTTGCAGTTACTGTGTAGTTAATTGTGTGAAACTGACTGGTTTCTACACTAAATTCTGAACTTTAGGTCTTCCACCTTGTTCCTTCGTCTAATTCATCTTCTGAAGTCACAGCACACGCATATATAGAACTGGTACTTTTCTCTCTGGGCACTTCATTTGTGCCCAAGTTCGAGGGGAGTTGCAAAATCCTTTCACGAAGTAAAACTAAAAAATTCATTTTGTCTGACCCCAACATCAAGAGGGTTTGTGCACCATGGGCTTTATTACATACTGAGCTTAAACTGTGTTGTGGAGGAGGATGGGTATTATTATCCTGAGCTTCCCACCCAGCTATAAAAACTACATCGCTGCTCTAGAGTAGATCCACCTCCTCTCTCTCTCTCTCTTTCTCTCTCTCTCTCTCCTCCTTCCTGTCAGCGTCCACACAAACCTCTCCGTCTGTCCGCGTGTGCCGTTGTTTGGGGCTTGTAGTTGGATGCTCAGCTGTGTTTTTTGTGAATGGAGCGGAGACGCTCGGGCAGACGGGATGGACAGACGTCTTTGCGTCCCTCAGAGACAGAGATGAGACAGGCTCGGATCTGAAACGACACTTAGACCTGGAATAAATCACTCGTACAGTAACACACACCTGAGGATCTGGACGGGTGAGTGCGCTGCAGCCCAGTTCACCTGTTTTTGAGTTGTGCATGCGTTTGAGTGGGAATACGCAGGACGTTTGCGTCCGAGGTCTGTTTATGTTTGTTTGTGTGCATCTCAGGTAAAGAACAGCACGTCTGTGGGCAGTAATTTGATGACTCACGTAATTATTTGGGCCATTCTTTAGATGTCGTCTCCAGAAAATGAGCGTGTGGAGTTTTGGCCCGCTGTAAACGCAAACTAACACAAACAAGTAACGGCACGGCAAATCGACAATTACACCAGATGCCGCTGGCTCTGATGTGTGTGAAAGCAAAGTGTTATTGAAAGTGTTTCTAAAAAACAATTCGACGCTCACACACTGCAAGAAAGTGCCAATTCATTTTTTGAGAGGCTGTTCTCGTGACCTTTTTCATGCGGCCCACTGATCTAAACAGGCGATTGACCCACATAGGCACACATAGTCATCTTAACAAACAGTTTTCATAATACCATTAAATATATCATCACATTTTTATGTTTTATGAAATTAGAAGAAGTTTGGGTTTCCGTCTATGGACTTACATCTCTGTTTTAAGCTAAAAATTTTAACTGCTACTGTGATTGTTTAAAATAAGTGTCATAAATGTTGTATTTATGAACTATGATTTATGAAAAGTGTAAATCGATTACACTCACTTTTGGGTTGGAAGTGAAAAAAAATCCACATTGACGTCACATCGCAAAGATCAGATGCGTATCAGATTTATTTCCACAAAAAAGTGGCCCAGATCAGATATGAAAATGTAAGACAGTGATTTTTATTATCAAAAACAGATCTGTGTCACAACTGTGATGGGGACGTCACCTTACTTTATCTAAATCCACCAAAAACACAAAAGCAAATGCAACTAAATACATTAGAATTGTTAATTTTTAGACAGTCATTAGATTACCCTTAGGTTTTTAAAGGTTTTAAAGAGTGTCATAAGGTGACAGGTGAATGTGTGTGTGTGTGTGTGTGTGTGTGTGTGTGTGTGTGTGTGTGTGTGTGTGTGTGTGTGTTTGTTTGAAGAGGGCTGAACGCAGATTAAAAACAGTGTAAATTACTGTTTGTAGCAGCTGAAGCGCGTAATGCAGGTGTCTGTAGCGTCTTGCTTCATATATTTACCAAACAGATGAATTACAGCAGACGTTACACAACGGCTGTGTGTAATCCTAACGAGGCTCTTTAAGTGTCATTTACATTCGTTCTGATCTGTCGCTGGATGAATCAGACTACGGGTAAAAAGCAACTCAAATATACAGCATAACTCAGGCAAAGACACGAGGCTAAACTTACACGCTGCACTTTATTATGTTTTCTTTAACTCTGTTGAACAAGGTCCTGGTTTAAGACTGTGGTTATATTAGAGTACTTGACAACTAACTTGTAAATGACTAAACTCGGACATAAAGTGTTTTGTTTTTTTTCTGAAATCATAAATATATATACACACACATAGATACATGCATATAGAATAAATGTAAAATAGATATAAAATTAGATATAATAGATACTAAAAACACTAAAAATAGATATAGAATATTTAAAATATATTTTATATAATAAATAAAAAATAACAAAATAATAATATAAAATAGGATTTATATAGAGCTATATATAGATATTATATATATATATATATATATATATATATAAAATAGGGAATTAATTCTAAATTGTTGCATATATCTATGTATACTTATGTATGTATTTTATTTGTGTGTGTGCATATGTATATCAAAACTTGTTACAATTTAGTGCACATGTTTAAAACTGATGCTAGAACCTCAAAATGTATAACTCAGACTGTCAAAACAACACGCGTATGTCTGTAAAATTCTAAACTGAAACGGAAATCAGGTTCACAGTAACCAAAACCACCATTAAACCGTTTGCTGGGTGTTATATGCAAATCAGGCCTTCAGCTGTTCAAATGCAGAGCGTTTATCATCTACGGCACTAAGACAAACCGTATTCAAATCCGAAGCCTCCTATTGGCTGATTGGCATGCCGTCGCTCGAGCAGGAGGCACTTCTGTCTGTAAACAGGGCCGTGAGTCTCAGCGAAGCACTAATAGACTAAAACCTACAGGTGCCCCTCCAGGTGAGGCCCCTAAATGATCTCCCTCAGGACCCAAGAACCCACGGCTTCCGGGCTTGGATTTTAGCCAAGTTAGCAGCAGTCTGAGCAGGCGTGACACGCTCTCACTCCTGTCTGAGACTCCAGCCCTGCCTCCCTAAAGAGGCCATGATGAAATATCTCGCACAAATGTGAACTGTTTTAACTTTTGGAGAAGATGTTGTAACTTTACCCTATCAAGAGTTGGTCATCTTTGCATCACAAAGTCAGGCGAGGCATCCGGCATGCACCAAATGCATGCATTTAACCTGCAAAACACAGAGTCAGCGTGCTCCGACTTCACGTTAACGAACAATCGCTATTAATTGTTAAGTCTTAAAGTCTTTGTCCCAGTTAAGACGATCATCAAAGCTCGCGTCTGTGTACGCATTTAGTTCAAACATCAAACACAGGTGTGTTATTTTGAATGATCAAAGGACTGAGGGGGTAGTTTGGGTTTTTACTCACGGTGTCATTTATGTTTTGAGATATGACACATTATGATTGATGTTGAACTCTGAATTAGTAATGCAAAGAAGAAAACAGGAAAAAAGGTTATTATTCACGGCACTTAAATCACACCGCATGCATTCATTTCTGAAAGCTGCTCAATTCAGTCCAATTCGCAAATAGGTTCAACTGATTCATTTAAATGAGTTTGTGAATCAAATGTGTGATTTTTTGCATGCCGGCAATGAGGACGACGTAATATGAAAGCAAAAAATTTAGCTAACTTTTTTTTGGCTGTTGTTTGTTGCAGTGCTGCTCCTGGATATCGAAAGCACCGATACTCACACGCATGCATCTTTTTCAAATGACAAACTGTGCTGAAATGAGTGTGTGGCACTTTGTGGGGCTAAAGGGGGTATTTTCTTCAACTCTTAACACAAACTGTAGACACAGATCCTCAGATTATCTCTAAACATCCTTTATAATCAAACATGACATTTGATACAGCCGTCAATGATCTGGCATGAAACAAAATGCAGCTGATTTTTATTTTTATCAAGCAACTTTTAATATTTAAAGCAATTATTTTCTTTAAATGCTTTACTTTTAAATATGATTTAATTTCCTTAAAAAAATCATTTGTTTATTTCAAATTGTTTAGAGCCTCCAAAAATGCTTTAAAGGGATCTTCAGGACATTTACTGAACAAAATAAAATATACATTTTTATTATATATTGTTAAAGTTTTTTAAAACAAAGTTTAACAAGTTTTCTTAGGCTACATGAACCTGTGCTTGTAAAAAAAAATCTGGATTTGATTCTTAATGTCATTAACAGTCAAACTAATCAGATTTACTGAAACAATAATGAATGTCTGACTGCCAAAATTTGTTGTCAGCAGCATGTGAACATTACGATTAAATATTTCTCAGTGGAAAATGATATCGTCTTATCATTACAAACACCAAGCAGACCACAAAAGCAACCTAATACACATCTAGAGAAAAATCTCCTGGACTCCAACTGATTATCAAATCACTTCACAAAGAAAAGTGCAAACACGGATGTTCCGTCTAGAGATGGACAAACTGAGCTGCGGTCCAGTCGAAGATACCCATCTGAGGCATTACTGCTTTACTAGCAGAGCCGCATCAACAGTTTAGACAGGATTTCAGATAGCATCTATCACTGAAGGGATGTGTGAGTCAGTTTTTGCCTACATACTGGGACCAACGGCTTAATGAAAATGTCAAAATGCAAAAAAAGTTTCACTGCAAAAACTGATCTAAAAATTCTTAAATTAAGATACATTTACTTGACTTAAAATATTAAATCGTTTTCTAAAAAAAAATATCAAAATTAGGTGTTTTTGCTTAAAACAAGAAAAAAAAACTTCTTGTTTCAAGATGCATTTACTTAAGAAGGAAAATGACTTAGGATATTAAGTCTTGTTTTTTTTTTTTTTTTATTAATTGAAATGAGTTTATGCTTAATTAATTCAAAGGCAATTTTTTTCTGACCCCACTGACAGATTTTATTCTTATTTTAAGCATAAACTTCATTTTTCCCCATAGAAAATAAGACTTAACATCTTGCATCATTTTCCTTCTCGTGTAAATTTATCTTGATTTAAGAATTTTTTTAGATATTTGTACTGGAAAATAAGACAAAAATCCTTCCGATATTAACTCTTGTTCACGTAATCATTCAAATCAAGTGATTTCATGCTTAAAACAAGAACAGATATCTGTGAATGGGATCAGAAAAGTACACTTGCTTCAAAGGAAAACAATATTATTTTTCCGACCTCATTAATAGAGAATAAACTCACTTCATTTAGATTTTTTTTTTTTTTTTAAAAACAAGACTTATCTTAAGTCATTTTGCTTCTCAAGTAAATGTATCTTCTGCAGATAAAGTTAAACAAACAAAAAAAAATCTGACAAAATTAATTTCAGTAGTATTAATAATGAGCTTTCTACAGAACCAGCAGAAGTCTGTGATGCGTCTGCATGTAGATTGCGTCAAATAGAGGGAGTATACTGTGAAGGTCTGAAGGAGTTATTCAGTGTTAAGCGAGTGCGGAGGGGCCAGTGGGCCCTCAAACACACACTGTAATTATGAGAGAGAGAGAGGAGGTGTGGGGGCCGGCCAGAGGAACGCATGCGCTCCCAGGGTGGGTGGGAGACCTCACTGTGTCTCTCTTCCTTCTTTTTCACTCCCTCCCTAGTGTTGTTTTTAGCTCCGAACTCCTATTTAACTTGGCTGGATTTTCCAGGGTGGGGCACCGCTTTTTTTTTTTTTTTTTGCCCAACCTGTCAGGGAACTTCTGGGGCCATGAGATCTCATCCTTCCCTCTTCCTCTGTCTTTCTCTTTTTTTCAGCGAAAAGTTTTCCATTTCCAATCTCATGTTGGTTCATTCAGGCCAATTGTAATCCATTATTTCTGTCACATCTATATATATATTTTTACCTGAAGGGTCACACTGTTTGATAAACAAGGTTCTTAATTTAAAAGATACGTTCCTTGTTACTGGACTTTATGTTCAAACTGTAATTATAGCAACCGTCGCCTAGCAACAGTGGAAGGGACATTAAAATGTTGATTGGTAAGCGCTGAGCTCAATATTATAGAGAATAAAGACAGACAATGGACAAGAAGTAAAACCCGAAAACACCAATAGCTCATTTACTTTGGCGCACAGGCCGTTTTTGGACCATTGAAGGCCAGTCGACAGCTCCGGTGGCGGCGGGACGTATGAAAGCATCCATCCACATGCCTGCAGTGACCACGGGGACGAGACACACTGAGATTAAACTCTATTCATAGCCATGAATGAAGGACAATGCTGCCAAAACGCCTCTTAAAAAGTCACTGTAAACATTTCAGGGAATCCGCAGGTACAATTCAGGGTCAATTCATGTAGGCCTGTAGTTTAAGAGCATCTGATCTGCAAAACACAGCTTTTCCAACGCTTTATTATTTTTGGACAGTGTTCTGTAAAAGTACACTTCTAAACTAGACTTAAATAAATTCTAACAATAAGAAGAAAGAAGGATTCAACACATTGCATGTCAGTTAAAGTAGCTGCAATTAAACAGCATCGGCGTCTCATGAAACACGAGTAAATCTGGGGGCGATGGGTGACGTTTACTCATGCCCTGACACTTTTTTCCCGTGGAAAGCAGAAACTAGAGCCTGACCCCTTTTGCCTTCCTGTGCTCTGCTTTTTTCCGAACGTGACAAAGATAAGTGTCAGCTTTTCTCACAATGCAAACCATCAGATTTAATTTGCTATCTTTTGAGGCCTTCACAACAAAATAGCCTCTGCTATCAAAGTATACGGCGTGAAAAGCAGAAGCCAGTGGAGTTGTTGTTTGATCGCAATCAGAGAGAAACAGAAACAGAGATTTGCTCCTCAGACGCTCGACGGGAGCTAATTAATTATCTGATTGTGCGACGTGTACTCTTTAACCGCAAAGTGCACAGAGTAATGCACTTTTGCAGAAACAAGCATCTTTAAGCTGGCCACACAAAAACTGATAACATATCTTTCCATATCTTTTGCTATCAATATTTATCATGATATTCATTTTAATGGGAAAGGAAATGCATTCCACATGTCTGTTAATGTTGAAAATGAATAAATACATCAATTGTTTGATTTTAAGGAAACTTCACAGAGTAAAATCAATCTTTTATTCTGTGTTTTCTATTTAATTTTTTTCTGAATTCTGTTTTATGATTTCATATACATTTTTTCCATATTCTGTTTTTGTTTTCTGGATTTTTATGTATTATGATTTATTATAAATGTATAATCAAAATGGTGTCTAACGAAATTAATTTAATCAATATTTTAACATGCAATCAAATAAAAATATAATTAATTCTCAACAAACTTTGCATTTTTATTTTTTGTCAATTAAAATGCTGCCCAACACAACCTTTAAATCATGAGTGAAAAAATATCTCGGTTGCATGATATTCCCTAAATAATAATAATAATAATAATAATAATAATAATAGTACACTGTTAAAAAACATATTAATAGGAAGTAAGTACACCTGTAAAATAAAATTATTGAAGTATTTTTCACAATAAAAATTTGTACAAAATGTCAAATGTATATAAAAATTACTCTTGTGGTTTCTATGTAATTATTACATTTAATTCAATGTTACTTGTGGTTTCTTTGTAATTATTTCTGTAAAAAAACTACAAATTTAAATTCAATGTTACTTGTGGTTTCTTTGTAATTATTTGTGAAATGCACTAGCAATTTAAAGAGTTAAAAAAAATAAAACCAATTTTTTTTCAGTATACATTATTCTTCAATATTCATTTACAATTACATTTATTCATTTAACAGATGCTTCAGCATTTAGCAAACGTGACTTCATCCATGTTTCGATGAACATGACCCTGGAGCACAAAAGCAGTCTTAAGTAGCACAGGTATATTTGTAGCAATAACCAAAAATACATTCTATGGGTCAAAATTATAGATTTTTCTTTTATGCCAAAAGTCATTAGGATATTAAGTAAAGATCATGTTCCATGAATATATTTTGTACATTTTCTACCATAAATATATCAAAACTTAATTTTTGATTAGTAATATGCATTCCCAAGACACTTTCATTTTGGCAGTGGACAACTTTAAAGGCGATTTTCTCAATATTTAGATTTTTTTGCACCTCAGATTCCAGATTTTTAAACAGTTGTATCTCTGTCAGATATTGTCCGATCCTAACAAACTTATTGATTCAGCTTTCAGATTTCAATTGACTGGTTTTGTAGTCCATGGTCACAAATATCTATTTATCGCCGAGCCTTATTTTAATCCATGACAGCTCTGACCGATTTCACTTTTTACCTGCACACAGATTCCTCAGAGAGGATGGCGCACACAGACGAGGACCTGATTGGAATCCCCTTCCCGAACCACAGCAATGACATCCTGTGCAGTCTTAACGAGCAGCGGCGGGACGGCCTGTTTTGCGACGTCATCCTAGTGGTCCGGGACCAGGAGTACCGCACCCATCGCTCCGTCCTGGCCGCCTGCAGCCAGTACTTCAAAAAACTCTTCACGGTGGCCACCGGCTCCAACCAGGAGTCCAACACGCACACCATCTACGAGCTGGACTTCGTGGCGCCGGAATCGCTGACGGCCATTCTGGAGTTCGCGTACACATCGACGCTGACGGTCACAGCATCCAACGTCAAGGAGATCCTGAGCGCCGCCAGGCTCCTGGAAATCCCCTGCATTATAAACGTGTGTCTGGAAATCATGGACACGGGAGGAGGTGGAGGAGACGGCCCTCCGGAAGGAGAGGAATTTGAGGGGGATGACGAGGAAGACGAGGATGAAGAGGATGAGGAGGAAATGGAGGAGGAGGTCGACTCCAAAGATGGAGAATTTGAGGACAATAATAGCGAGAAATCCACACAAGGAGCTGAAAACCAAGAGGAACTCAAAGTCTGGGAGAATGGGAGGACGGATAGCCCACCTTGTAGCTCCCAACAAGGAGCGCCGAACCCGGATGGCCAAGAATCCCAAAGACGCCAATCAGACACTCCGGAAGCCCAGAAACCCAGAGGGCCAGAGGGATTAGAGGGCCGGGCACTGAAGGACTTCTCGATAGAGTCTTTACTTCAAGAGGGACTCTATCCGAAAATGCCAGGCCTGGAAAGAGGCACCGGATTCTCGCCCCTTCTCCCAGGCTTCTATCCTCCCATGTGGGCAGCAGAATTCCCAGGCTACCCTCAGATTCTGGAGCCCCGACACCCTCCCCACCCTTTCCCCAATGCTTCGCTAGAAAACGGCCCTTTGGACCTTGCGGTCAAGAAAGAAGTCATCAAAGAAGAGCTGAAGGATGAGCCTACAAACCCTATCCTGCACAGAGACTTCCTCAAAGACTTCATGAGTCCAGGGTTGGGAATAACCTCTGACCCCGGCCTCGCTCCGATCAAAGAGGGAGCAGAGCTGCGGTCCTACCTGAGTTTTCTTTCCGCCTCCCATCTCGGGACGCTGTTTCCTCCGTGGCAGCTGGAGGAGGAGAGGAAGATGAAGCCCAAGGCGTCCGGTTCACAGCAGTGCCCCATCTGCAACAAGGTGATTCAAGGAGCGGGAAAGCTGCCACGGCACATGCGAACACACACCGGAGAGAAGCCCTACATGTGCACCATCTGCGAGGTCCGCTTCACCAGGTGAGTCGGGTTAAGGTGACACGAACTTGAGCCCTCGATCCAAGCTAAAGAGCACAAATGAGAGAAGATGAACTATACTTCACTACTTCAGTATAGAAGTAGTTTGTATTTTATTTTAATAAAAATATTAATTTTGTTTAATTTGATTTTGTAGCATATTAATTAAAAAAATTATTATTAAATAACAATTAAAACAATGATTGTATTATTATAACAATTAAATTAGTAATTTATTAACATTTAAATTTATTATTTACAATTCTGTTTTATTATTTATAATTTTATTTCATTTAAATTCTTATTAAATAACTATTGAACCTTTTTGCACTTTTCTTTATAGTGATAGTTGATATTGTATATTTTTATACATTTCTAAGTATTAAAATTATTATTTACAATTTCATTTTATTTATTTTTAAATTTATATTTTAACATTTAAATTTTTTATTTTTCTTACATTTTCTTAAAATTACTATTCAATTCTTATTTTTATTTGTATTTTTTTTTGTTTTTTGCCATTTTTAATATTTACAATAATTACAGTGAAAGTTAATTGGAATGAAGGTGGCTATATTTTGTATTTTTCTATATGAATCTAATTATTAAAATTATTTCTTGTACATTTAATTTTATTATTTACAATTTAATACTTTTGTTTATATTTTTATTGTAGCCTACTTTTATTAAAATGATTAATAAATTCCTATTTACTTTTGCCACTTTTAATTATAGTCATAGTTGATTAGAATGATGGTGTGTATATTTTGTATCTTTCTATACACTTCTAATTTTTTTTATTTGTGTTTAGCACTTAATATCACTATTTTTATTATTTACTATTTTTAATTGTATTATTTATGATTTTTTTTTGATTACTTTTTTATTAAATTACTATTATGAGAGCTTCTGAACTTTTATTTAAAGTAATAGTTGATTGGAAAGATGGGATGACACATGATCAGATTTGCATTAAAAAAAATTAAATATTGTCAGAATTTACTCACCCTAATGTCGTTCCAAAACGTTATGACTTTCCTTTATCTGTAGAACACAAAAGCAGGTATTTTGAAAACTGTTTTTGTCCTTACAATAAAAGTCAATTAGTTCCAAAGCCACATCAGAATGTTCATTTTGGGCAAACTATCCCTTTAACATTTCAGGACCGTTTTTAAAATAAACACACACAAAAAAGAAGCAGAAAAAATAAAGAAGAACAAAAAAAATTTTAAAAAATGACAGATTTACGAGAAAGAATTCTGACTTGCTGTCATGCTATTAGAATAAACAGCCTCTTTGAAGCTGAAGAGCTAAGCTTCAGTATTACAACAATGAAACGGCACATGAAAACTAGAGCAGCATCATAAGGACAAACCTGCTGTGAAACACTTTCTGCATCACCATCATCTGCCGCGACACTGTGGTCGGAGCCGCATGAGGTTTCCACACTGTAATAAAAGCCAAAGTGTAGTGATGCTAATATAAGACCTACATTTCACTTTTGGGCTCAAACGCTCTGTAGAGGAATGAAATTTCGATGAGTGAGATCTAGACTAAGAAATAGATCAAATGAAGGCTTCTGAGCTTCTGGATAACTCATCTGGATACCACATAACAGGAACACTAAATCCGGTTTTCATGTTTTTTGGGTTTTTCTGCCGCTGCTACTGTTGAGCAACTTGCAGCTGTCTGCTTTTCAAGTACGAAGGCGTACACCTGCTTGTGTGTTTTTCTGCATGCATGTACGCTTTTCTGCGTGCATGGTGTGCCTTGAGGTTTTGCAGGGATTCTTACAGGTATGCAAAATAACCTCAAAACCCAAACTTAGACGAAGAGTTCGCTCAAAAATGAAAATCTGCCGAAAATGTAATCACAATCAGGCCATCCAAGATGTAGATGCGTTTGTTTCTTCATCAGATGTGGATAAATTTAGATGCTCTGCAGTGAATGGGTGCCGTCGGAATGAGAGTCCAGACAGCTGATAAAAACAACACAATAATCCACAAGTCATCCACACCACTCCAGTCCATCAGTTATTGTCTTGTGAAGTGAAAAGCTGCAGGTTTGTAAGATATAAATCCATCATTAAGATGTATTTAACTTCAAAGCCTCACTTCTGGCCAAAATGTGCGCCCATAATCCATAACATTGCTTTCTCCGGTGAAAAAGTCATCTTGTCTGAATCAGGAGAGAAATATGCACAGATCAAGCACTGTTTATAAGCCAAAATAGTTGGTGGATTTTGATATGAGAGAGAACAGGAGATGGACTTTTTCCACTGGAGGAAGAGTTATTATGGATTATGGACACACATTTTGGTCAGAAGTGAGGCTTTGAAGATAAATACATCTTTATGATGGATTTGTTTCTTACAAACTTGCAGCTTTTTACTTCAGAAGACATTAACTGATGGACTGGAGTGGTGTGGATTATTGTGATGTTTTTATCAGCTGTTTGGACTCTCATTCTGACGGCACCCATTCACTTGTACATTTTTGGGTGAACTGTTCCTTTAATTGCTGTTTTTCTCTTTCACAGGCAAGACAAACTTAAGATTCACATGCGCAAGCACACCGGTGAGAGGCCATACATCTGCCTGCACTGCAATGCTAAGTTCGTTCACAACTACGACCTGAAGAACCACTTGCGCATCCACACCGGCGTGCGGCCGTACCAATGCGAGCACTGCTACAAGAGCTTCACGCGCTCCGACCACCTTCACCGGCACATCAAGCGGCAGAGCTGCCGCATCTCACGCCCGCGACGGGGCCGAAAACCCTCCGCCTGGAGGTCCACCAACTTCCTCTTCCCTCCAGATCCCAACGCCCTGCAAGCAGACAGGACCGTGCGGATTCCCGCCGCCGGTGGCGCCCCCTTGCTGGCAAAACAGCAGCCTACGGGAGGAAAAACGCTGGAGGATGTCGACGGTGACAGCCGAGAAATGGACAGGAAGCTCATCTCAGAGGATGTGAACAGAAAGCGGGGCGTGTTTGCTTTCGCAGTGGCGACGGAGGACGTTCTGCAACACCCGCCTTTCTATTCGGCGACCTCTGACCCCTGGGCCGTGAGACTGGAACGAGCGCCACCCATTCCCGAGGCCGCAAAGTGACTTTTGTTAATTCCTTAAAAACAGCTGCTCGCTTCGGACGCCACAAAGTCTTTACGAACCGGGTTCAGACTCTTTAATGTTAAATGAGAATTACTTTTTGTTTGTTACATAAGTCAGCTTCCATATGGGATGACAGGGATTTTAAATACTTTTTAAATGACAAAATTTTTAAAAACCTTGAATTTCAATTTTTAAAACCTTTTTTTAATCCTCAACCTTTGTGCTTACAAGGGTGATGCGCTCATAGACTGTTGAGTGCAATGGAGTATGTGAAAATCGAATGCAAAAATTTGACAATCAGGTATGCAGAAAAAAAAAAAGTCCTGCTGAATAAGCTAGAAGCTTTGATGTTTGCATTGTATTATCTGACAGATTTTCTTATTTAACAGTTTTCAGTGAAGCTAAATCCTAAACACAAGGAAAATTACAAATTTACATGTCGTAATCCACTATGCAAAATACAAAAGTGGTTCAGTTTTTTAGAATTACTACAGAAACCACAAAGACAAAATGAATAAGAAAAACTCTCAGGATTACCAAAAAAAAAAAAAAATTTACAGCCAAAATATCACGTGTTACACATAATAAGATGTCAAATCAATCTGCAGTTAATCATGCAATTAGACAAAAGAGAATTTTTCCTCATAATTATTTATATTGTGCATTTCAAAACTGACCCTTGATTAAATCGAATTTGTACAGATGGCTTTCAGGTTCTGCGGTGGAATTGTTCATTATTGTAAGTGTTTCTATTGTAAAACATCCAAAGATGTGTTGTTTAAGAAAAACTTGAAATCCGATCTGTTTGCAAAGCAGTCTTTTTCACATATGAAGTGTTTTGGAGGTGCTTGTCGTGTACAGGAAAATAAAACGGGGAAAAAACGTCCACAACTTTGATACTGTTCCTCATCTGAATGGCTAGAGTAATTCAGCAACGTTTAAACTGAAATGCTATTTATGCATATTTAAATAAGCCTTGGCTATATTTTACTAAGATGTTTTATAAAGACACTAACACATTGCTAACACATTTATCTCCTTTTTAAATATTCAACACAGAGAGAATGTGTCAATGCAGTGTGTACGATATTTGACATCAAACCCTCCAAAATCAAAACAATACGGTAATAAAAAAGCATAAAATCCCCCCTTCAAGACTTTTAACTTCTAAAGCACCTGTAAGTACCCCAAATGAGAATTAAAATCATCTGAAAATGTAAGTTTCTGCACTTCACACAAGACTTTTAAGACGTTTTCATCTCGGTGTGCAAAATGCAAAGATGTTTCAATAGCCATGTACAATGAAGGTGCTTAAAGATGTGTGTATATATATATGTATGAAGCCCTTCTGTGGCGACTGGTGGGAACTTGCACTATTTGTTTGATGATGTTTTAATATTGGTTACGATATATTGATATTTCTTAAAGATTTAAAAACATACAAAAAAAATCACAGAACATGTCTGAGATATGCACTTTACTCCTCTTTAACACAAGAACAATTTCAGTGAAAGTGTTTTTTATAAATGTGTGTGGTATTTGTATATTCGATTAATCCCTGGGTAAACAGAATCAAAGAACTGGAATAACATTAAAAAAAAAAAGCTTTTTTTTTTCAAGAACCCTGTGTCTTTTTACGGCTCATTTCTTTCTTGGAAATCTGACAATGGCAGCTCTGCAGAAGCGGGTCATTTAATGAGGCTTTTATCTACAGTGATGAGGTCAAGTGCATTAAAGCTCTCTTTAGAGTATTTAAAGGTTAAATGCCATAGTCGAGGATACAGCGAAGGCAGATTCATTCTCCCTCCTAAACGTCCAGCTTTCTGGATGATAGAGCAGATCTTTAACGGCTAACTTACCTCAACCTAAAATTACTCTGAAATCATAGCATGTGGTAGTTTGTTATGACACAAGGTGCTGAGGATCCAACAGACAGCCCTCTCTGGCACAATTAATCATCTCTGTGAGTAATCTAAACCCACACGCTATAACTACGCTTCAGTTTGAGCCAGTTTCCCAAACACATACTATTGCTGTTTTTGAATAGTGAAGAATATTTCAAGCAAGAGTGCTATTAGATTCATTTGAGAACCTTTGAGGTCTTTCCGAGAAGTTGATTTTCTGACAATTCGTTTTTAATTTGTTGGTTACTGCCAGTTTTGGATGAGCATCTCAAACTGACTGATCAAATGAAAGCATTATATAAAAATTCACAATTATCTGAATTATCAGAATGATGAGAACACACTTATTTTAAATGACAAATTCTCTGAATGTCTTGAATAATTAAAAGATTTTAAAGCATGATTACTATTTTAAATTACATTACTTGTCTTAATATGCGTCAGTGTTCAAAGTTAAAAGTTAAAAATAAAAAATGGGCTCTAAAATGAAAACTAATCAAAATGTAATTTTCTGTTCATTTAAACACAATATGTATTTTATATACCTCTTTTATTGCTATCTAGTGCCCTCTACTGTAAATCAAGGTACAATACAAATAACAAAAAAAACAACAAAAAAAAATAAGTTTGACACATTTCTCCCACACTGTTCTTTGCTGTATACAAAATATACAATTAAAATGATTTGTTTAAGGAAAATATAACACCACATTTCTCACTTCATAAATAATAATAATAAATTGTTTAGCTGTAAATTGCGAAACACTGAGTCCTTGTTGAGCTTGTTTCAGGTAAACAAACGTATATAAATCAATCCCATGCTAGTTAATTTGACTCTTTAATGTATATTGCAATTATTTCATTATGACAGCGTTTTGAACACGTGTTCTGTGATTCTGAACTGTATTTTCCCTTCATCATTTTACCTCACCTGCTAATATAGTTCGTTTATCTCACCTTTCGTTGGCGAAATTGAGTCATACACATCTTAAACCTCCTCTGGCCTCCATCCATAAACTTTCTGTTTATGTGGTAATCCACATTTTTCTTTATTTTCTTGCAACTCAACCGCTGCGTGTTTTCTTTTCACACAAATCAACTGAATCATTAATGTGAACCGGTTCTTTAGATGATTCGAGCGAACTGATTCGCGTTTAACCGGTACGAGCTTTGTTTAGGAGTAAAACTGCGATGTGCATGGTGTACATTTGATTTAACCTAAAACATAGACATTAACAGCTGCATTTAATTACTTCTTTAAAACATGTGAATAAATAACACGCAAAATGTAGACTTCTTGGAACTCTTTTAAGCGATAACTCAAATGAATCGATTCGCTCAAACGAGTCGGTGTACAGAATGGAAACACTTACTACGTAAAAATACTGCATAGTGTACACTATTAAAAACAGTAAGTTGAAATTATTTTTTTATCATTACACTTTAAAGTCTTCAAACAGTGATATGCTATATTATGTCCTTTTTTCCAGTGCAAATGTCAGAGCAAAAGACACGTTTGAGAATAAAAATGACAAGATAAAAAGTCTTGTTTTCTGAGAATATTATCAAAATAAAGTGAGTTTATGATTAAAACAAGAACAAATATCAGCCAATGGGGTCAGAAAAATCAACTTAATTCAAAAGACAAAAAAAAAAAGAAAAAAAAAAAAAAAAAGGTTAACATACTCCACTGACATATTTGCTTTTGTCTCAAGCATAAACTTAAAACTTCTTGGAAAACAATCTTTTTCATCTCAAGTAAAAGAATATTTGAAATAGAAAACAAGAAAAGAAAAAAAGATATATATATATATTTTTTTTTTTACAGTTTATGCAACATCAGGAGTTTATGAGTTTAAGACTTTCAGCCCAGATTTATTATTTCAGGGCTTAAAATGTGGAAAGATAATTTAACACCCGCAGAATTCTTATAGCAGCACGAAATACTGTTTGCACTCTAAACTGCTATTTATTACACAACACTAAATTCATAAATTAGTTTGTTGCAGTTATAGTGTATTTTGCATGTTATTCTCTTGTAGCAACCAATAAATCAGTCTCACATTCACAGAATATATAGCTTACACTTACTCCTGGAAAAATAAGATGGATCGTTTTAGTCCACAATTGTTAAATTAAGACCTTCAGACAAAAATAAGAATCTGTCGTTTACTATAAAGTAGTTTATGCAAAGTTATCCGGGTTTTGAAATCAAAAAGGTGTTTTGGCAAAAATGACCACTATATAACTCAACTTAAAACTGTCACAGCAAAAGTCAACATTTAAACCATTAAGATTGACAAATTAACATTAATGTTAGCCAGTAAACAAGAACACTTCCAAAACTTCCAAATCATTTATTTCTACCAAAAACACTATAGGAATGAGATTAATGAGCAACATTGCTGTCACTAGCAAATATCTTAATTGACAAGATTCAACGTAAGCATTATAACTGAGAAAGAAAGTTTAAAAAAAAAAAAAAAAAAAAAAAAAAAAAAAAAAAAAAAAAGTTTAAAATCAAAGCAACAAAAGTGGGAATTTCCAGTCACTATTAGATGTATTACCAAAAACACTGACATTCACGGGACTCTGGTGTTTTAAACGGCTCTCCTACACTATGTAACAGGAAGCAGAACAAGCATCTGGAAACATTGAGAAAAATTTACTCAAAATTGTTTTATTTCAAAAGCTCTGGCAGCTCCCGAACCTCATGTGGCAAATCCAGTAGACATGTAAAATACAACCATACAATACATTATTCAAAAAAGGTACCAAAAAGTACAGTAAAAATAACACTTCCATCTCTGGAAATGTGGACAAAGGAAAATAAAAATTAAAATAAAAATGTGGAAGTGTGACATTGCTTCCCCTGTTCATCTGTTCTGTACAAATGGGTCATGATCTCATCCGGTAAAAGGAAAGAGCCCGCAGGTGTGTGAACTGCTGTTGTCGTCACGGTCAGACTCCTGGTTTTTGGGAATACATTAGTCCTGATGAGAAACAAACAGACATGGTCAGTGGCAGGTTGGAAAACGTTATGAGAAACGCAAAAGCAGAGTCTTGCATGCATTTTGTCAATTGTTCATTTAAACCTTTTACAAGGATTTGTAAACCAGTACACAGACAGAGAGAGAGAGAGACTACCATTTTGGCTTTCATACCAAATTGACAGATATTAGTCCTCGTTTTAAAGTATAAACTAAAAATGCAACCGTTTCAGAAAATTAGGCATCATGTCTTCAATTTGCACCTTAGGGATGTTCAGATTTGTACTGGAAAATGCATGCCACATTTAATACCAGAAAAAAAAAAAAAAAAAAAAATTCTACTACGATTTAAAGCTTTAATTTGTGAAAGCTTGGGGGGGGCTTTAAGATCTGCAGAAATCAGCTCTAAATAAGTGTCATCAAGCTCATTTCAAGCTCTGTTCTCATTCGACAGTGTCAGTGCAGTTAAATCAATATTTCCAAGTAGTGTTTCTTAAACCCCAAATAAGCAAGAATAAGGAAACAAACACACTTATCCATTGATTGTCACACACTACCTGTTCTGTATGATCAGTATGGCTTGTAGCCACTCTGGTGGCCTCCACGTCTTGGTGTTTTCCCATAGCTTGCAGCGCCCTGGTCTGGAGAAAATAAAGTGTGAGTGACTGTACATGGAAGTGAAAACAATGATCTTAAGAGCATCTGTAAGATGTTTACTTACTGTAATCATAACCGCCACCATATCCATAGTAGTCAGAGGAATAGTCGTAGTTCCCATAGCCTCCGTAACCACCATAGCCCTGCTGGGCACCGTAGCCATAACCTTGGTTCCCGTAGCCCTGGTTCCAGTAGTTGTTATAGCCCTGGTTCCAGTTCTGGCCTGGGCCTGAGGAAATGGACACCATTAGGTCAATGACAGACTGCGGTTTATAGTAATGTAATAAGCACCTAAAACACGCCGCTTACCCCCACGACCCCTGCCACGACCTCCAAAGCCTCCGCGGGCGCCGTACTGCTGCTGCTGGTAGATCTCCTTGGGCTGGGCGATTTTGATCTCGCACTGAAATCATATTAGAGACACAAATATAAGAGCAAGCCCAAACTTTTAAAAACCCTTTATTAAATTTAAAAAAAAAAAAAAAAAAAAAAAAAAAAAAAAAAAAAAAAAACCCACACACCACCTTTATTCTACCCCAGAACTAAAAAACAAAGAATAATAATTTAGAGGGAAAAAAAAATTGTGGTAACTGCAGGAGGTTAAGATGAACTGACTTCATCTAAAAATTTCAATTTAGAGTATGGTAATAAAGATTAGTAAATAAATTAATAAAGTTAAAATATAATGACTTCACAATTCTTCATTTTCAATTTAAGGAAGATAAATTAAATCGTAAAAATAAGTAAATAGAATAATAATCAATAATAATAATTATTAATAATCATGATTTTACAATTTGGACTTTCTCCTGGCAAAAACAAGCTGCCGTAATATACACACACACCACACTGTAATTTCAACTCACAAATTGACTCACCATAACTATGCATCTATTGCAAAAACATTGGAGAAAAATGCATACAATGTCTTGCTTTCCATTCGTTACCTTGCTTCCACAGACATTATGGTATTTCTTCTCCAGGATCTTTTTGATGGCAGATTCCTCCTTGAAAGTGATGAAGACGAAGCCCCTCCTTTTGTTCGTCTTTGGATCCATTGGAAGTTCAATCGTTTCAATCTGCAAGCATCATAATCGATACAGCATTAATAAGTGTCAGAAGACACAAATAAATGTTTTAGGCTCAATAGATGTAAAACTCACCTCTCCGAAGGCCCCGAAGTACTCACGGACCTTCTCTTCTGTGGTTTCAGGGTTAAGGCCACCGACGAAGATCTTCTTGACGAGCTCTTTCTTTATAGCCATGGCTCTCTTGGGATCGATCTGTCGGCCGTCTAGCCTGTGTTCCTTCTGCTCCAGCACCTTTCAAAAGAAGAGACGTGAACGTCCGCCACCAAGCAAGTGTTTGGATTACGAAACGCTTCGAAAATGAAAGCATACGTACTTTGTCCACACTTTCTGCATCTTTGAACAAGATGAACCCAAACCCTCGTGACCGGCCGGTGTTTGAATCCATCTTTATGGTGCAGTCCGTCACCTCACCGAACTTTGAGAAGTAGTCCTTTAGGTCTTTCTTACTGGTGTCCCAGCTGAGTCCTCCAACAAACATTTTACTGCACAAAAGAATGAAACCAGTTGATGAGAGCCTGTATTAAACCACAAACAGAGCAAGCTCACAACACAGACAAAAAGACTGCAACGGCTGGATTTATAAAGCACCTTAAACCGTGTACCAGAGTGCTGTACAGTTATATAAAACAAAATACATGAAATAAATCTGATCACTTTCCCCATAAGGGAATAAAGAGTTAAAAACGGACCTACAAGGTTGGTTATCGGTTGATTTGCTTTCATCTTCTCATTAAGCGGTCAAAGAATTCCCAGTGAATAACTACATTACCCATAATTCTGCAGAGAAATGCACACCAATCAGAAGAACAAGCAAATAAACAAATGATTTTTCCCCACTCCTGAACAACTGTGACCCTGGACCACAAAACCAGTCTTTTAGGTGCACAGGGATATTTGTAGCAATAGCCAAAAATACATTGTATGGGTCAAAATTATCGATTTTATTTTTTCAAAATCATTAGGATATCAAGTAAAGATCATATTCCATAAACATATTTTGTAAGTTTCCTACCACAAATATTAAACTTGATTAGTAATATACATGGATAAAGATTTCATTTGGACAACTTCAAAGGCAATATTCTCAATATTTTGAGAACATCTTCACATTTATTTAAAATAAATAAATAAAAAATTTTTTTTTGTTTGCATCCTCAGAGAAAAAAAAAAACAAAAAAAATAATAATAATAATAACCTCGGCCAAATGTCCTTTCCTAACATATATCAACGAAAATCTTATAAATTCACTTTTTTTGTTTGCATCCTCATAACATTTAAATAGCTGTACCTCGGCCAAATGTCCTTTCCTAACATATATCAACGAAAAGCTTATTCATTCAGCTTTCAGATGTATACATCTCAATTTCTACAAAATTTACACTTAAGGTTTTGTGGTCCAGGGTCACAGTTGACATTTATAATGTATTACCGAATTGTAGATCTCCCCTCATTAAAGCTGACAAATAGACATTGTCAGATTTGATTTATTTCCGTGACTCACAACTCAAAGCTGGTTGTTATGATTTACTGCCTAGATTAAAAATCCCTATGGAAGAGATGAAGTGGGCGGGGACTAATGCGCGCTATAGATCCGATTCTAAAATCTAATTGGACGAGCTCGTGTCCACTTCAACTAACGTTATATTAAGGCCCAGTAGCTTGGCAACCATAAATAGTATATCTGCTCAAAGTTAATGAAGAAAAGGGTTTCCACTGCTTGGTTTAATAAAGCTACTTTCCACGGCGTGTTTGCGATTTTACCGCTGCACGGTCAGTTAATGCGCACGCGTCGTGTATCAAACATCTGCTGCCACCCGCCAGCGAGAGATTCACCTCCAAACAACCCTCGTTTTCAACAAAGAGCACAATAACCGGACAGAAGAAGCGAACCAGAAACCCACCCCACCCCCCTCTATTAACAAAGACACGGCGCCAACAGAGACGCCTTTAAAAAACCGTCTACATTAAGCTTGAAAACGTAATAAAGCGCTCAATATCCTCACCCGGCATCTTCCTCGCCCTTGCTGGCGTTGATCTGTCCTCCCTCGCCGGCTCCGTTCTCCTCATCCGCGGCCTCCTCCGCGAGCTCTGCTCCGTTCAGACTATCCTCGTTCCCGTTCTCCGAGGTTTCCATGAACTGATGCTCTGCGTCTGCCATTTTGGTAGCTTTAGGTTACCTTTGGATGAGAAATGATTTAGTTTCACAGCGCGCGATACAACGGTTGATGCTAGAATAATAGAGCGGCGGCATGGTAACGCCATCCGATTCAACGCAAACGCTCCATTTCAGTCTTAACTCGATAAAAGCACAAAAAAACCAAACGAAATCAGGCTTAAAAGTGTGTTTGAAACGTATAACACGCATTTGGCTCGAAACAAACAAATACAAACACTCATTAATGCCGCGTAACGAATTCTAAAGCAGCACGCAATGCTAAACTAGCTAAGCGATAGCGTTTGCATTCTCTTGCAGCTAACGTTACACCGAACGCACAAAACAGGCTTTTTCGTCTTAAACTGTGTCTTACAGGTATTCTCGCGAAACATAAACTACCCCAACACAACTAACCACCCGAATTAAATTCAAAATAACCGGCTTACTGTAAAATATTGGCGCTGAAAAAGCCGCTCTCCAAGATGGACTCTCGCGTACAGTACCAACTCGTGGCCAGCTTTATAGCGCCGGATGAGTCCGGTGGAATAAAACAAGCTGTGATTGGACGACGCTATTTGACCAGGCACTGATAGCGTTCTTTGATTGGTCAGAGGCGGTGAAGCACCGCCCATTATGGTTTCTTCCTGCGCACTTCTTTTCTGTTATGCGCTCGAACGGTTTAGCACGAGATGTTCCTATAAAACACGACGAAGATGATGTTGTGCCGTTAAACACAGTGAACATACGCGTGCATAAAACGATGTAATATCCATAAATGCTTTAAAAAATAAAACTTGTTAGGCTTCCCAATCGATTTAAATGATTTCCGCCAGTCGTCGATGAAGTACTGAACTCACAAAGAGGACATTCTAGCAGAGCTGAGGATAACAACTACACAATTTATTCATTTTCGACTTTTCTATGACCTTTAGACAATTTTCACGATCACTTAAGGCATTTTTTGTATTGCTGTCTTGTTTTTGGACATTATTACTATAACATAAGAACCACCAAAAATCAGTTAATAAAAATAAATCGATTATTGTTATGTTTTTCTCGAAAATAAGATACTGTAACAATGTTTAATTGTTTGCAGAGACCAAAACAAATTAATATAAAATCATACAAACACAAAAATTCAATATTAAAATAAAATATCATGAACAGATTCATCCTATGCATGATATAAAGCTGTATTTCAGCTTCCCAAGTTAAAGGTAAATTATGTTATTATAACAAAACACTCCAAACTGAGGGCGAAACAAAAATTCCTGGACCTTAGGTTGCTGGAATAGCAATATTAAAGTAACAAATAGTTTGCTACTATAGTACTAAATAAAAATAAATCACATATTTAACCTCAAATCAGCAACACTTTATGTACCAAACATAATCAGACTGCAGGTATAGAAATGTGTCACACATAAACTGATAAATAATTGCTTTTTCTTTCGACCTAACGGACCCTAACTGATGCAAAACCTCATATACTGTATATACAGCAAGTAGATCATGATATTAAATCATGAGTAATATAACATATTAACATATGATAGAATTTTATTAGATAAAGAATAATGGTATAGTGAATTGATGTAAAACAAATTGGCAACACAAGAGAAAAAACAAATAAAATCAGTATAATTTTTTATTAAATTTTCCATATTTTGCATTCTGTTCTTGGA
This sequence comes from Cyprinus carpio, assembly GCF_018340385.1. Lineage (NCBI taxonomy): Eukaryota > Metazoa > Chordata > Actinopteri > Cypriniformes > Cyprinidae > Cyprinus > Cyprinus carpio. Next base: position 3,071,960 of record NC_056617.1, on the reverse strand, counting down.
AATGCACATCTTTATCGGGTTCCGATGGTCACCTGCCAAACTCTGATCAGGTTGTCTGTGTATCCAGCAAAGAGAGTCTGAGAAAAATAAATAATTGTGTAATTAATGCAACTCTTTTTGTTTGTCCAATTGGTTTAGATTTAAGATTATACATAGCACACAATACAACCGATCACCCAGAGATCCAGCATCCAAACTGACGCTGATTATCTGCAGAATAAGCTCATCTCACACACACACACACACACACACACACACACACACACACACACACACACACACACGATGTGCAATGGGGCGGCTCACACACACACACAGGTGACTGTGAAGCTCTCACCTGTCCGTCAGCAGACCAGGCCAGAGATGTGCACTGGGGCGGCTCAGCCTTGCTGTTCGTGGTGATGACTTCCTGTCTGAGCTCATCAACGATGATCTTTCCCTCCAGATCCTGTGGAGAGACAGAGAGAAGAGTGACTGGGGTGCCAATGAACACCGAATCAAACACTCTGAAAGCCAAATATTCATATACACGTTCAATCAAGCAGATCCAAAATGCAAGTAAACATCTAGTTCAGAATCAGTGTTTCCGCAGTTATTCACTAAATGATCAGTAGTGTATGATATTTCAGAATCTGTATTCAAAATAAAAGCATTTTGATACAGGATAATAAACGTCATTAAGTGGTGACACAAATTAATCAGAGTCACTTGACGGTTTGAGGTGATCCTTTTGAACTCTAATTCAACCTTTGCTAATTTTACATTGAAAATATTGCAATGCATGCTAAATTTAAAAAGAACATAGATGACCTTAGAGCTGGTGAGTTTGATTAATTGAGGTGAATCGGTTCATGTCAACTGAATGATTTATTTAATCACCACTTACAAATGTCAATTTTGTCTTGAGATTTCAATTAAATAAATAAAATCATTGTAATAAATTAAACTTACCAAATTTAACAAAAACTAACCAAATCACAAAATTTTAAGTGGTAAAAAAAATGAATCAATTCATGGTTATCAATTAAACTTACCAGCTTTAACGCCGTCTTTCTTCATTTCAAATGTAATGTAATGATTTTCAATGTTGATAATTTGAAATCACTAGTTAAAAACAATTGATTCACAACAAATGATTCATAAAATGATTCACCAAAAAGAACTGAACTCACCAACTCCTATGGCAATTTTAAATTTAAAATGTATTTGCAATGATTTTCTAATGCTGAATAACCGATATGATTTTTCCATGAATAATGCGGATATGAAAAATTCAAATACTAGCTGAACGTCCAGCATGATAAAGTTCACAAACTACACAAATAAATGAAACCGAGTTTATGAAAACCGATGATATATGAAGTAAAAAGAGTGAAACGCCTCAAGAAGTTAGAGCATGACCAAACGGACACCATCCCGCTAAGATAAACACATAAGTCCAGTCAGAAACGGTGTGTTTAGGACAGAGAGCTGATGGTACCCAGATCTTGATGCTCGGTCCTGTGGCGGCACACAGCCAGTATCTGTTGGGACTGAAGCAGAGCGCGTTGATGACATCACCGCCGTCCAGCGTGTACAGATGCTTGCCTTCGTTCAGATCCCAGAGCATGGCCTGTCCGTCCTGAACACACAGACACAGAGAACATCAAACCGCCGTCCTAACGATAAAGTCATCGAGCATAACGAGGACACAGACCTGCAGGAAATAATGCAAAAACTCACTATCAGTCACTGGCCTAGATGTAGTTGAAATGGTTCTGTCCTTTATCACTATTGAAATTTTTAGATGCCACAGACCAGTACTATATTAGTATTACTGATATACCTTTATAACTTTTGTAATATATTTATATTTTTACAAATATGATTTATTTTATTGGTTTTCATTTTTATTTTTTATAATTTTGTTGTTTCTGCCATTTTTATTTTATTTTTTTATATACATGTCCATATAGTTTTTTATTAAGTTGTAGTTATAATTAATTTAGTTTGAATTTTTTTTAATAACCCAACTTAAAAAAAACGAAAATTAATATATATATATATGTATGTATATTAGTGTCAAATGAATTAATTTTAATCACATCCATAAAAGTTTTGTTTACTTATATTATGTGTACAGGTATATTTATTATATATAAATACACACACTCCGTATAGTTTTATTTCAATGTATTTTATAGATTTATAGTCTATATTTTATATAATATAAATATTTTAATATATAAACATAACATATTCTTCTTAAATATATACATGCATTTGGATTTTATATATACATAATAATATACCCACACATATAAATGTAAACAAAATTTGGATGTGATTAATAATCATTTGACAGCCCTAATATATATATAAATTATATATATTTAGTTAATATATATATTATATATATATATTAAAATTTAAAAAACCATTAAATATTTTCATATAAAAAAACCAATCCTAAAATCTAAAAATCCTTTAAATATTATCAAATAAGGGATACACCATCTTAAGTAGTTATAATTAATTTAGTTTGAATATTTTTTAATACTCCGACTTTAAAAAAACAAAAACAAATATATATATTTTTTTAGTTAATTTTTTTTATAGTAATTTTTTTTTTTCTTTTAAGGTTTTCACCCAGAAGAATCTGAAATTTAAAAAAGCAGTTATATCTTGATAAGACTCCATATGATTTTCTGCAAGAAACGCATCCTATGTTCAGAAATTTACCCAAAAAACGCATCCTATGTTCAGAAATTGACCCTAAAACAGTGAAAGCGACCTTTCCGCCAGAGGCACAGAGGGACCCATCAGGGGAGACGGTGACGGTGTTCAGGAACCCGGTGTGTCCGATGTGATTGGTCTTCAGCTTACAGTTGGCCAGATTCCACACCTGTAAGAGACGAAACGCTACGAGTGAAAAGATTACCCATACTGACGTTCCTCAAGAACCCATGAAAACACGCTGACGTTTACATGCTTGAGTTTGATGTTATAGGAAATAAAAAGAAACTGCATTTATTTGTATGTGTGTGTCTAAAGACAGTTAGTCCACAGAGCTGACCGGTCAATCTATCTTGATTTCAGAAACTTAACATTAGGTGCATTCTGACCAATCAGAGGACAGTTTACTCATGTGACTTGAATACATACATTTTGGAACACTCTGAAATGTTACCAAAGAGAAAACGCAACATTGTCACAATTTAAGTCATTGTTTCAGAGCAAAGCAAGTGAAGACGCCCTTAAACTGCACTCAGCTCTCACCTTGACCATCTTGTCCCAGCCGCAGGAGACGATGATGGGGTTACTGCTGTTGGGAGAGAAACGCACGCAGGAAACCCACTCAGTGTGACTCTCGTCCTGAGGAACAACACAAACATCTCAGCTCAGACTTTAACCCTGTGAAGCCTGACATATCTAACAATAGTCTGTTTTTGCAATCATTTATTGAAACTTTAGACAAAATATAAAATGTTTTGTTGAGTATCATAGTTGATCCATCAGGCTTTTATGGCTCATGCAGCAGGATTTAATGAGAATACAGAGAAAAGAACAGCTCAGTTTTACTCAGAGGCCAAAACTGAGCAAAAAATATGAAATTTGGTGCTGATGCTTGTAATGTAAATCAATGAGATGTTTATAACAGTAGAGCAGATACTGACATGAACTGATCTAAATATCAGTCATCACTCTATATCTCCAATAATAAGATGAGATTGAAATGATCCAAACATATAATGCAATGCAATGCTGATTGAGAGATGAAGAAACAAACGCTCCTCAAAAGATCCTGATGATCAGATTTGAGACTCTAAAACATGATTGATGGAGAATCAAGTAAAGCTGAGCTGCTTCAGTCCAGTAAGTGTCTTCTGGAAAGCTATTCTTACATTTACTTGATAAAAATCAGTAAATATTTGACAGTAAAAAGACACGTGAAGCACCAGCTGAAGGTGTAAGAGTCTAAATCAATCAGAAACCAGCAAACATGGAGTAGATTGTGTTTGACAGGTTAATCAGCAGCATTGAGCATGTTGATCATTTAGAAACATGCATATCAAATATGACACATAATCACTTTCAGACGAGATCAGGCCAAGATGTCATCTCTGCTAAAACAAGCTCATTTTCAACAAAGCCCAGCTCTCACCTGAATGGTGTACTTGCAGACGCCCAGCGTGTTCCACAGCTTGATGGTTTTGTCCCGAGAGCCGGACACGATCTGCCGGTTATCGGCGGAGAAGGCCACGCTCAGCACGTCTTTGGTGTGGCCCACAAAGCGACGGGTCGTGGTTCCTCTACAAACCACATTCGAAGAGCAAAGTGAGTTTGAGCTCATAAGCTCACAGCGTTTCAAGCACAGCCTCCGGCTCCGTCCCGCACTCACGTGGTGAGGTCCCACAGACGCAGGGTCCCGTCCCAGGAGCCCGACAGAGCGAACTGACCGTCCGATGAGATGACCACGTCGCTCACGAAGTGTGAGTGTCCACGCAGGGCTCGCTGAGGAATGCCGTAGTTGGTCTCGTCGCGGGTGAGCTTCCACATGATGACGGTCTTATCTACACAAACAAGAGCACAGACTGTAGAGCGAGCGACAAACTACGAGTAAGCAGCTGTTAGTGCACGCAGGACAAACATGTTCTATCCCTCAAATTCAAAAAGCATCATTAAAAGCCATTTCATAACTAGTGCTGTCAAACGATTAATCGTGCAAAATAAAAGTTTTGTTTACGTTATATATGTATGTGTACTGGGTATATTTATTAAGTATATATAAATACACACACATGCATGTTAATATTTAAGAAAAAGATGCTATATTTGTATATTAAATATATTTACATAAAATATGTTATATAAATATACACATGTAAATACATGTCAATATTTTCTAAATATATACTGTATGTGTGTGTATTCATATATACATAATAAATATACACAGTACACACACATATATTACATAAACAAAAACTTTTATTTCGAATGCGATTAATCATGATTAATTGTTTGACAGCACTACTCATAACCAACTAACGCCAGAAAACATGCATTTAAAAGACACACCTGGCTAGGTTAATAATTACTATTAAATAGTTAACGCAGAACCGAATAGAATAATAGCCGTTTTTGATTTCTCAGTAAAATAAAGCATGAAAATTATTTTAATAATTAGACTTATTTTAAAACTTATTCTGATGCCACATTTTTTAAATAATATCAACTATACACTGTATATATATATATATATATATATATATATATATACACACAGTATATATGTGTGTAAGTTGTAAGTATATCTATGATATATATAAAATAATTGTGTGTATATATTATGTACAAATCATTTTTATTAAAATGTAAAAATATTAAAGAATATTATTTTTGTTTTACAATATAAACACATTCAACCATATGAATTAATTTTAAAGCTGTATATATATATATATACATACAGTATATTTTTATATATATATATGTGTGTAAGTTGTAAAATATATCTAATTATATAAAATAATTGTGTGTGTATATATTATGTACAAATCATTTTTATTAAAATGTAAAAAAATTAAAAAATATATATTATTATATAAAATAAATATATAAAATTATTTCAACATATAATATACATTCTACAAATTGGACATATTTTTGATATTTTTAGCATATACTGTATATATATATATATATATGTGTGTGTGTGTGTGTGTAAGTTGTAAAATATATCTAATTAAATAAAATATATAAAATAATTGTGTGTGTATATATTATGTACAAATCATTTTTATTAAAATGTAAAATTATTTAAGAATTATTTTTGTTTTACAATATAAAACATTCAACATATGAGTATATATCTGTTTTCATTAAAATGTAAAATTAAGACATTTTATTTTAACAAAAAAACATTTAACATATGAATGATTTTTGAAGCTGCCATTTGTTGAATAATAATTACAATCATATATGAATAACAAGAATAAGACTTAAGAGTCTCTATATAAAACATTAAAAATATATAAAAAAAAATAACGTTCACTTCTGCAGTCAAAATCATCTGAAAACATTATACACTCAACGTTAGTTATGGCCATTATTCTTTATTAGATTACAATTCAATTTGTTTATTACCAATAACATGGTATCACGGTATTACCATGGTATTTTTTAAAGTTCCTTGGACTGCCACGGAAATACCACGGTAAAGATCTTTCTGCACCATGGTATTATCCTGCAGCAGCTGCGCGGGATAAACAGATTCATCTGTCACCTCTGGACGCGGACAGAATCATGTCCGGAAACTGCGGCGTCGTGGCGATCTGGGTCACCCAGCCGTTGTGGCCCTTCAGGGTCCCTCTCACGGTCATCTGCTCGGTCATCTCTGCGGTGGGTCCCGGTCGATGGCTGTAGATTGAGTCGGATGGGCTGAAGAGCCGCTTTACTCAAGTTTACAGCGCAGGAAAAGGACCGTATTCAAGGCGGAAGTACATATTCATGACTGAGCGACGGCGCAGTGCATTGTGGGAGTTGTAGTCCGTATGCAGCTGAGTCGTGTTATTTATTTATTTTTTTTAAATCAGTTTTGGATTAGGATTTTAAAATAACAATGATAACAATAATATATGAATAAAACATAATACAAAGTTATAATAATAATAATCCTCACAACAAATTTAGTTTTTGTTGACCGCAGTCAAAATTATCAGAAAACAAAGTACATGCATTTCTACTATTATATGACATTATAAAAAACTAGTGCTGTCAAACGATTAATTGCGATTAATCGCATGCTAAATAAAAGTTTTGTTTACGTTATATATGTATGTGTACTGGGTATATTTATTAAGTATATATAAATACACACACATGCATGGTAATATTTAAGAAAAATATGCTGTATTTGTATTAAATATATTTACATAAAATATAAGTTATATAAATATAAATATACACATGTAAATACATGTCAATATTATCTAGATACATACTGCATGTGTGTGTAATCATATATACATAATAAATATACACAGTACACACACATATATTACATAAACAAAAACTTTTATTTCGGATGCGATTCATCATGATTAATTGTTTGGCAGCACTATAAAAAACTCTTTGGTAATGTTTCGTGCGTCCACATTCTATCGACTCTTATTTGACAATGATGGAAAACTGATTTGTATATATGATTTTATTTTTTTAATAATTGTAAAAAATCATATTTATAGTTTATTTTCATTAGTATAAAACAGTATAAATTCTGTTTCTTGAAAAGAAAAAGTCAAGAGTGAAATTCACATTTGTAACAAATGCCCACAAGGCGCCGCTCGAGATCAACGACGCTTCATTCAAAGAAAAACTACAAAATGTCATTCATTTTGAGGAAACGGGGGGAAAAAAACCCGGTTTGAAGTGCTATATAGTGTTGCTTGCAGACAAAATGTGGCACTTCATTTTACTTCTTTTTTCCCTTTTCCCTTCCAGAGCTTTTTATATCCAGTCAGCCCTAATATAATTATAAGTGTTTCTAGCGAGGCGCTTTTGTCTTTGCCCTCGAAACAAAGCAGTCAGCAGGAGGGAGCGCCAGCACATCTGCGTTCAGACCACGGACTAGAGTTTGGGTCTCGTGGAAACCGCATCTCTTTCAAGTGCTGCTCTCTGCCTCGGAGACTGACCGCGTGTCTAATATACTGCGGCCGCGGTCTTTCTCCAGCGCTCAGAGAGATGCTCTCCTCCTCTTCCTGGCTTTCTATTTTGATTCATACCAGAAAAACTCAAAGGCAGGCTGGGCTTTACCTCAGACTCTCAGTGACTGGGCCATCTGGGAGCCTGCTGAGATTTCAACAAACGCTACATGTAAAGTTGTCATGAATAGCATTGTTTGCGATGATTCAAATCAAGTTGTTCTGCTGATTTGCAAAAAGGCCTAATATTAGATCATTTGATCCCAATTAACAAAAACACGCCTAGTTATGAAAACGTTAATGTTCTGCGAGCGTCCAAAATGTAACAAAAAAAGTTCAAACTGTTACGCGAACGTTCCATTTTATCGTTTTCCACACATTATGGGAATGCTTTTGAATGTTCTCGGAATGTTCTAAAACCAATAGTAACATTTAAAAAATGTTAGTTGAACATCCAACAACAAAAAGTTCTGTCATGACAACTCTCAGAGGGATTGGTATGGTTATGTACATGACAATGTTAATGTATTTGGTCTTGGAGGATTTCCTAAAATAATTAAGATTTTTTTTTTTAATGATCAGTTTTAATACACTTATAAAGAATAATAATAAAGTCAAATGTCAAAAGTTTTGGTTTTAATGACAAAATGTATTCAAAATGCATAATTTAACTCGTGGAAAAAGTGGAAATCAGTCATACATGAGAAAATGGGCTGAGAATAGAAATAATCATTGGCCCAGATGAGGACTGGAATCGTGTATGTGCTGTTTATCTGCTGATTCAGGGAGAATACAAGACTTCTTCACCTTACAAATGGTCTCCAAAAGCAAAAAAAAAAAAAAAAAAAAAAAAAAAAAAGCCATCAAATGCATAATTTTGTGAGAAAGCGTGACATGTTCAAGCAAAACATACACTTTTTGGAATCGGCAGGTCAAAATTAGTAAAAAAAGATTGGATTCAATTCAAATAAGATTCAGGGTGGTGTTTTGTCCTGTGATGCATGTCAGAAAAGCATTTCACAGAGTTTTGAAATCTGGTTGGTTTTTATTTATGGAACCAAAGGAACACGAGCGTAGACACTACTACTAGCAACAAAATGCACGGATGTTGATTCAGTGGCATGTGTTTTGACATAAAATTAATTCTCAAAAGTAAAGCCAATGCAGTCACGTTCAAAATTCAGGAGTGACGTCTTTCGTAGGGTTCGGGTGAGGTTGTTTCTGGAGTTCTAGCCGCTGTGGTCTCCACCCATTCTTCGGACCACACAGAGCCTCCCAGTGTTTGTACCACAGCTCTCCCAGCTGACAAACCTCCACTTCTGCACAACACGTTTTAAGTCCAGCTGGGATGCATGAAATCAAACTAGTGGCTATGTCTGGATTAATGCTGCAATATGCATGCTGTGCACAGTATGCAAATTTGTAAGCACAGAACTACCACAAAAGCACTGTTTGCAGCAGTATGCTGCGTTGATTAATATATCCCAGAATACAATGCCCTTGACCTTGCGTTTCCAATGAGATGATGGATAGCAATCTTGATAGTGACTCATTATTCGATTTGACTGCAAAAAATAAATTTTTTAAACATGGGATTGAAAATGCTAAACACATTTTTTAATGAAATTCTGTTTAATTACATTTTCCTTTGGTCCCGTAAAATAATGAGGCAAAAGTCTAAAAGGAGACAGTTTTACTTCCGGTTCATTCATCATGCTGGAAATGTAAGCTCAAGCTGAGCTGATAAGATTTCTTGATGTTTTTGGAAGTCTCTTCTGCTCACCAAGGCTGCATTTATTTGATCAAAAAAGTAAAAATGGTAACATTGTGAAATATTATTACAATTTAAAATAACTGTTTGCTATGTGAATATATAGTAAAATGTAATTCATTTCTGTGATGCAAAGCTGAATTTGCAGCATCACTACTCCGGTCTTCAGTGTCACATGATCCTTCAGAAATATGCTTTTCTGAACACTGTCTTCTAGCTTCCACTCACAAGCGTCCTAAACCTCGCTCTGTCCCTCATTACTCATCTCTACTGTGTTAGTGAAACACGCTGAGACAGTGAAAGTCAAACACGCTCTCTGAAAACATGACGCTTCTGAAACAGCAGGTACAATAGAGTTTATGAGCGAGAGGAAACTATAATTTATAAAATCAGCTCAAAGGTCCAATACCCCCAAACATCAGATCACATCAACCTCAAACCCACATAAAACGTGCAACAGAAGGTTGATATTTCATAGATAGATATATAGATAGATAGGTAGATAGATTGATCAGACTTTATATATAAAGTCTGATCCCGAGCGTTTTCTCTTTCTGTTGGGCAGGGAAGGGCTGGAAGAGAAGATCCCTGTGGGGTTAATTATTAGTTTGTATCTGACAGAACATTTCCTGCGTCATCTCAGGACAGAAAATATTCAACACCCTCTATTGTTTCACAGCATAATGATAACAAATCAGCCACAAGGTCCCTTACTCAAGAACACAGTCATTCACACACAAGCGTGTCGCTCACGTATGCTGATTATCAGTGTCACAGACTGCAAATATGTATCAGTCACATCCTAATAAAACAAGACAAATGTGCATCAAAAGATTTTAAAAAAGAAATACAGAGAAAAAAAATGTAAAAATCTTTTCACCATGTTTTGTGATTATCTGACATTCCAATAATGCAATGCAATGCCTGACCTGCAATGCCAGAAACTGACTGGAAACCAGTGCAAAGATTTCAAAATTGGAGTGATGTGCTCTTTCTGACTCAAGTCAGGATTCTAGCTGCTTAATTTTGCACATATTATAATTTGTTAAGTGTGGTTTTAGGGGCCCCAGTGAGAAGTGCATTGCATTAGTCTAAGTGAGAAAACACAAAAATTTTAATAAGCCTAGCACTATTTCTGAGATAAAAAAGGAAGTCTTTACAGTATGTTGAACGTGTCGATCAAAAGTAAAATATAACTCCTACATTTCTTAGTTTAGTTTGAAACTCCAAAACAGCCATCTACATTTAATAGGCTATTTAACATTTTGTGCCATCTGAATTTTTGATCTCAGATATACAGTGTGAGACAAATGACATATCCACATTTAGACCAGACTTAGAATGAATATAAATCATCTGCATAAAAGTGAAAATTAAGCCCGAGTTGGAGCAATCCAAGTGAAAATATATAAATAATAAAAACTAAAGGGCCTACAACTGAACCCTTGGGGACACCAGTAGGGACAGAGCCAATCTCAGACCTGCAGCCACTCATAAAAACAAATCGGCGGCAATCAGAGAGATAAGCTCTAAACCAGGCTAAAACAGTGTCAGAAACAGCACAAACACATTTCAAGATTGTTGTGACTGACTGTATCAAAAGCAGCGCTAAAATCAAGAAAAAACAGTCTGAAGGGGCTCGAAGTGATTATTAACAGCAACTGATTGTGCAGCTGCAAAGCCAAAACACATTCTAACATTTTGGCCAGAAAACGAAGATTTAATATAGGGCAATAGTTATTGACATTTTCCAAATCAGTGTTATTCTTTTTTGGAACAGTGGCGGGTTTCAGTGCTGCTGGTACAACACCAGTGCACAAAGAGTCATTTATAATGCTGAAAATAGCCAGACAAAGAGTTAAAACCAGATTTAAATAAGCTTTTAGGGATGAGAACTAGTTTGCAAGTGGTGACTTTCATACGTGATAAAATGCCTACTACTAAACAAGCCAAAGTCAATTTGAGAAAAAAATGAAAAATATGTCACTGTCATGTTTTCATACGTTTCAAGCTTGAACAATGATGCTTAACAAGGTTGCATTCCTTAACTTGATGCAGTAATTCAACATTAAATGTTGAAAGCCTCTTAAGGGATTTAAAAGTGAATTAATGTGGGTCTATATGTAAAAGCATTAAACAAACTGTGCTTTCAAGGGTCAGTGTAATTGAACACTTACAGGATCTTATCACTGCTCGTCCATTGCATTCAGAGCCTTTACTTTAGGCCTGTTCAGACTCTGTCTGTCTGTGCCTGACGCCAGACGGCAGCTGTACTCATGCCTGACATCTAAAAAACACAAGACAGACAGGTAAAATACATGCAGTAAAGATGATGGAAATGTAACGTAATGTAGGTAACATGCCATCACAGGCCTACATGCATTACAAAATAATACTTGTATGATTTATTTATGCCTCTGCAGGTTTTTAATGCCTCTTATATATTTGTCAATGTATATAAATGAAAAATTGATGACATGCATTTGATAACCATCTTGAGTTGTTTGTTTTTATTGATGCACTCATATAGATGCACAGATATGAAATAATACATCATAACACACTACAGCATTATGTATATCATAAACATCACTCCATTGGAAGAAAATGGATAGAGTTGCACAGATAAAAAACAAAACAAAAACAATACGTCAGTGGAGAAAATAACGTACATTATGAAAGATCAATATATGGCTTTTGAAGTCATTTGAAATTAATTTATGATCTTTCTGAGAAGTGAAGATTGTGCTTAAAATAACAGATGAGTGCAAAAGGTAATAAGCAAATGTAAAGCCGAGGTGTGCCTCTCTTAAAACATTTTAAATGTTTAAACATTTAAATGGTGTGTTTATGGGATAATGTTTGTCTGTGTTAAGATGGTTGCAAGGCTGTCATTTGTTTTATGTTTTTAAAACCCATTTAAAATCAATAAAACATAATTTATAATATAAAATTATGAATGTAAATGTATACATTTTTAAATAAATACATTATTTATAAATAAATTATAATACATTATTTTGAAACAAAACTGGTTAAAACATTATGTATAATAAAAATATTTTAAATACTAGTTAATACAATTATATATAAAATAATTAAAATAAATAAATAAATGCTTTGTTTTTAAAATGTGTGATTTAAAATCAGTAAACAATTTATAGTATGAAATAATTTTTGAATAATATACATTTTTAATTATAAACAAATTATAATAAGACATTATTTGAAAACAAAATAAATAAACAAACCTGGTTAAAATCAATATAAAATAATGTATAATACAATATTTTAAATACCATGAATGAATTAATGAATGAATCAATAATATCAATCAATAAAACTATTTATGAAAATACATTTAAATAAATAAAAAAAACTGGTTAAAAACAATAAAAAAGGCATAATAAAATACATGTTAAATAAATAAACCTGGCTAAAATCTGTATATTTATTTATAAAAATAAATAAATATATTTAGAAAATATATTTGTTTAAAAAAATATAATAAATACCTAAATAAAAAATCAAATAAATCTCTAGGCAGTAGCAGGAAATAACCTGTCAGAGAGAGGCTGGTCTTAACAGGAACACTAGTGTTAACCTCTGAGCTCCTGGTCTCATTATGTCATGTCTTAAACAGAGAAAAAGAGAGCACGAGAGAGAGAACATGTATGTAAACTTCTTCTTTCAGCATCTCCACAAGGTCATGTCAGCCCTGACTCGCTTAGTTTGGCTCTAACTCAAGGACATAGACATTACAATTATAGTGTGTCCAGAGAGTTCAGGGATGGAGACAGAGGGAGAGAGAGAGAGAGAGAGAGAGATTAACTAGAGACAAGCATCTGTTATCCAGTGTTACTCTTGGAATTCAACCAGGAACTGTTCTAAACCAGCAAGGTCTAAAGTTAAAAAACTTTGCAGAAGTATTTTATATGAGGTAGACCAGTATGCACAAACAGGAAGTTGAGACTTCAGAGCATGATCAATATGCATTTACAGGATATTAACTCATGCAGGGGAGCGATGTACACGTACACAGTGCGTCATCATAACCAAACTCTGATGATGACTAATGACCACCACAAGAACAAATGTGAGACACAGATATCTCTCAGTGATCTTCATCTCTAGATCTCTGTGTGGGATTTTCTCACCTGTTTTCTGGTCCAGCACGTGAAAAGGGATCTTAGATTTCTTAGTAACAAGATTTGAGGAGTCAACCACTGCTGCAGGAAACATTAAAATACATGATTCATTTCAGCTCAGCTCTTGTAAAGCTGCTGTTTGCATGTGTGGTCTGATGCATTGATATCTGCTCTGTATGAGACGTGTCTGTTGACATATTCAGACACCTCTGTGCTATACAGAGTTTTACAAGAAATAACCCAGCGTCACATTAATAGCTCAAACCTTCTGTCCCTGTGGTCATCAAATGTCTGACCTCATTTCTGTAAACAGGATAAGTGTTAAGTGTAAATTTTTGCTCAAGATGTTGCTCTTTAGCTCAGCAGTCTTAACTGAGTTATCAATTATGCATCAACTTAGTTTCAGATGTTTGGAAAAGCCTTATTTGCTCCAGAATAAAATTATCTTCTGTTCAGAACTAATGAAATGTTTAAACCAGGAATCATTTGGCTAACAAACACTCGGCATGAAACAATCTTCAGTCAGTGCTATTAGGAGCCAGTGCCCTGATTTATGGCAACAAATAATGAATGAATACATAACCAGTGAATGGAAAAATGCCCCGGTGTGACGTCAGAGGGTCTGAGGTGCAAAGCACACTGGGATTTCATCAACACAGGGCTGACATGGAAAGAATCCAGATCAGTTCGGCGACTGTTTCTTATATGCAACATGTGGGAACGCAAAAATGTTAGCCAAACATTTCTGAAAATGTTCTGAGAACTGCATTTAACATCCCTTTCTGTCAAACACCTGCCATGTTTCAGCATCCAATCAATTCCGGAAGAACAAAATCAAGTCCAAAGTGAAAGTCGTGACATTTGCCAAGTATGGTAACCCATTCTCGGAATTGGTGCTCTGCATTTAACCCATCCAAGTGCACACACACAGCAGTGAGAAGTGAACACACCGTGAACACACACCCGGAGCAGTGGGCAGCTAAATCCAGCGCCTGGGGAGCAACTAGGGGTTCAGTGCCTTACTCAAGGACACTTCAGCTGTGGGTATTGAGGGTGGAAGAGAGCGCTGTTCATTCACTCCCCACCCACCGACAACTCCTGCCAGCACCGAGACTCGAACCTGCGACCTTCTGGTTACCCTGACCATTAGGCCACAGCTGCAAGTTCACTGAAGAATACAATACTATGGATTATGGACTTATTTAGCAGTGGTTTAAAGTTAGTATACCTTTGTTTCTTACAAATATTCAGCTTTTGGCTTCACAAGATGTTAACTGATGGACTGGTGTGGTGTGGATTATTGTGATGTTTTTATCAGCTGTTTGGACTCTCATTCTGACGGCACACATTCACTGCAGAGGATCCATTGGTGAGACGGTGATGTAATGCTACATTTCTTCAAATTGGCTGAGCAAACACATTCTTCTACATCTTGGATGGCCTGAGGGGGAGAAAACTATCATCAAATTGTCATTATTGGATGAACTATGCCTTTAAGTTGGCCGAGTTTATACAGTGCTGCCCACTAATATTGGCACCCTTGGTAAATATGAGCAAAGGTGGCTGTGAAAATAAATCTGCATTGTTTATCCTTTTGATCTTTCATTCAAAAAATTTACAAAATTCTATCCTTTCATTGAAGTAAAACAATGGAAACTCACATTATGAAATAAACGTTTTTCTCTAGTTCACGTTGTAGCCACAGTTATTGGCACTCAATTATTGCAACGTCCTTTTCTCAAGATAACAGTTCTGAGTTATAATCCTATAATGCCTGAAGAGTTTGGAGAACATCTGACAAGAGATCAGAGACCATTCCTTCATCCAGAATCTCTCCAGATCCTTCAGAATACCAGCTCCATGTCAGTGCTTCTTCTCTTCAGTTCATCTCACTCATTTTCTACAGGGTTCAGGTCAGGGAACTGAGACAGCAGTGGCAGAAACTTCATTTTGTGCTCAGTGACACATTTTTGTGTTGATTTTGATGTTTGTTTTGAGTATTGTCCTGATGGAAGATCCAAACATGGTCCATTTTAAGATTTCTAACAGAGGCAGTCAGGTAGAGTTTTATCTGTTGGTATTTGATAGAATCCATGATGCCATGCATCTGAACAAGATGTCCAGGACCGCTGGCAGAAAAACATTAAAGATCCAGCAGTATATTTAACCGTGGACATGGGGTACATTTATCCCTGTTTGCACCGAACCCATCGGGTGGGTTTTGCTGCCAAAAAGCTCTTTTTTATGTTTCATCTGACCGTAGAAGCCAGTCCCATTTGAAGTTCCAGTCGTGTCTGACAACTGAATATACTAGAGTTTGTTTTTGGATGAGGCAGGAGTTTTTTTTCTTGAAACCCATTTGAACAACACGTGGTGATGTAGGGGCTGTTTGATAGATTTTTTTTAGGCTTTCCCAAGATTAAACTAATCTCTCCAGCCGTGGTCCTTGGGGAGTCTTTGTCCACTCAAACTCTCCTCCTCAGCGAGCATTAGGACGATACAGACACACGTCCTCTTCCAGGCAGATTTGTAACATCTTTAGTTCATTGGAACTTCTTGATTATTGCCCTGATTGGGGAAATGAGGATTTCCAATGCTTTAGCTATTTTTTTTTACAGACACTTTCTATTTTGTGAAGCTTGACAATCTTGTTCTGTACATCAGAACTATATTCTTTAGTTTTACTCCGTGTGATTGATAATTAAGGGAATTTGGCTTTTGTGTTCCTCATATTTATAATCCTGTGGAACAGGAAGTCATGGCTGGACACTTTCATGTTCATAACCACCCCGGTGTGCTAAAAAATGTAAATATGAATAGTAATATACTTAAGGTAAAATATCTTTTACTCATAAGGATTTCTAGGGGTGCCAATAATGGTAGTCAACATGCATTGGAGAAAAACATTTATTTCATAATGAGAGTTTCCCCACACTTTCAAATGAAAGTTTAGAATTTTGTGAATTTTTTGAATGAAAGATCAAAAAGATAAATGATGCAGATGTATTTTCACAGCCACCTTTGCTCATATTTACTAAGGATGCAAATATTAGTGGGCAGCACTGTATAATATGGTGTACACACAAAACGAACATGACACAGCAGACCTCAGACAAAACGCAGGAGAATAGCTAATGTTCACACTGCTATTCTTTGCTTTTATTGTGGCTTATCATTGACACATGACATTACACTTTAAACCACCTTCAAAGGGACTTACCAGCAAGAGTGATGTTCACTTCCCAAAAATATTACCATGCCATTCATATCATTGAATAAAAATTAAGTTGCATAATAATCAAACAAAACAATATATTTTCCTTTGCATATTTTTTTAAAATTTGACATGAGTTTAACACTTAAAATTAAACTAACCTGTATATTAAAAGGAAAATAAATATCTTTTAGACTAAAGCCTTACTGACGTTAACAGGCAGGCCTCTCTGTGATGTCATTTCCTGTTTCATACAGGCTTCCTCCCTGAATATGATTTAACGGACAATGTTTTGATATATTAATTAATTTTAAAATCTAAACTATTCCACTCATTTAAAAAAAGAATAATAATAATAAAATAATAATACAACATAAAATAAAGGAATTTTGCCAAACATAGATGCAAAATGGGAAAAGTTCGAGCGAGTGAATGAGCGAGAGAGAGAGAGAAAGTAAATGAAAGGCTTTGGCTCACTGTAATTGCTCATGAGTTTCTCTCGTAAGTAAAAGAGGGCTTTCCGCCTGAATTCCCCCAGATCTTGAGTGCACAAAACACTCTTAAGTGCTTTTTTCACTAAAAAAATACTTCTTAAGAATGTTCATAACTAAAAAAGAATTCAAATTCTTCAAAGGTATCTACTTAAAAATCATTATAAATAGTCATTCTCTTCTTTAAAAAATAAGATGTTCTTAGAGAACTGCACTTAGAAAACAATACAACACAAAGTTCTTGGAACTGATTTAATTTTAGAACTTACTCAATAACATCAGACTAAGTGGATTTTTGTGACTCCGGCCCTATGAGGCATATGTAAAAGTCCCCATGTAAATATAAACAGCTATAACCAACTCAACAATGTCTAACAATTAAGGAAGTGAAAAACCATGAATATATGAGTGATGCAGCATGAACGTCAGAAGTCACTTGCAGGTTAAGGCATGGCATGATAACTGAAAAAACCCAGATACCATGGCCATATTTACACTCAATAATTCAAATTCACACACAAAAAAAACAAACAAACAAATGAGTTGCTTTCCATATTAATTTTATGCACCTTATTTTAAGAGTGGGTGCAGCCATTTGTAAATTTAACGTGTCTGACTTCCGGTCTCATCCGCTATTATTTTATTATGCATTGTCTTAATTATGAACACACTGGGTTGTAACACAAACAATTTTTTGGTTTATTGCGCTTTGTTATTCTTCTGCTTATTTCCCTACCACAGCTAATGAAGTGGAAGTCTCACACATTCATAGAAAATGGATAACTTCCCCATTGAAAAATAAGGTTGATAGATTGCAGTGGTTGGTTCTAATTTCAAATGGCTTTTTTATTAAATATGTTTAGCTGTAGTAGTTAGTTGTAGGAAAAATATTTAAGGCTGTAAATGTTCTTAAGTCACCAGCTACTGGCAGATGTGAAAGTTAGTTTTAGGCCCTGCTTGCAAGTGTAGAAATTAGGACAAAAGTATTGCAATTTCCCTACAGTAGAGTTAGGTAAAATAATATACCTGAAAAAAGAAAAGAAAAAAATTTTCATTTATTTCACAGTGCAATTGTTTTACAATATATGGCTATTACTGTCATAGGAAGAATAATATAAAATTATTATTATTATTATTATTATTGTTTTATTCTAATTTGTTTGGCTTCCAAATTCACCAATGTGACTGGGACTCTATATCACAACTAAAAAGACAGTTGAGTCCCCTTTAAATTTCAAGAACAAGTAAATTCACCAGCTTTTTTTTTTTACTTTGCACACTGAACCTATGTTGGAGCTCTTAATTTTGAACTCTCAAAGTGCACCAGATGTATGAATTTAACTTTAAAATGTAAAAAATTTTCTTACGGGGGGCATGCCCATCAACCTCTCACAAAATCCTGTGGAAAACATATATATATATATATATATATATTCTTCTTGACATGCTTTCATGAGAATCTCTAATTAAACTGATTGTTGTATTGTTAAATAAATTGGACATAATACAGACACATAATAGTCATCTGATCCAGGATCAGTGGAAACAACAAGAAGAACAGCAAAGCATTCAACTTTCACTCGTTCTGGAGTGTATAAATGCTAAACCCACACATTCATAGCAACACACACACGTCAGCAGCCATCAGGCCTTCACCGCAGCACTGAACCAAACGTCTTCATTTGAATGTCAGCTCACTGTTTATTGCTCTGGTCTGCTGGCTGGTCATGGCAACGTCTCCCTCTCTCTCTTTTCTGGGATGTTTCCCTCTCCGCGGTTCCATTACTCACCTCTGAAATCTGCCGGCTAAGCGCAGTGAGCTCCAGTTTAATTTCTGTGATAAGATGGAAAATCTGGTTATGCACTGTAGAGTTTGCAGTTATTTTTAAATGTTTTATTTGTTTCTCATCAAGTCTAACATACCTCAGTCATGAGAGCTTTTCTAACTGGACTTGCTTTTTCTTGTATGATGCACTTAGTTCCGGTTCGATTTGAGCAGTGATCCAAGAAAGCTTGTTGCTTTGGCTTATTTTCAAACTAGTGTCAGTGGTGGACAAAAGCAAAAAAAAAAAAAGAGAGCGAAAGAAAGAAACTGGAGTAATTTTATTTGAAACATAACTATATATTAACCAAAGGCCTGAATGGTCTCAAAATAATATTCCTTATACAACTTAAGCCCCATTTGGAGTTTTGTTGATCCAAATCTTGTTGATTACCACAGAAAATAATTTAATCTCATCCCTCAGTATGTCAACTTGTATCAAAACACGTAGGCCTATTTACAGTAATACAGGTGCATCTAATTAGAATGTCGTGGAAAATTTCATTTATTTCAGTAATTCAACTCAAATTGTGAAACTTGTGTATTAAATAAATTCAGTGCACACAGACTGAAGTAGTTTAAGTATTTGGTTCTTTTAATTGTGATGATTTTGGCTCACATTTAACAAAGAGACCAGGATTAAACAAAGATCACAGCCTTGGATAAAAATGATATTTTGGACACCATTTACTTGAGGGATAAAATCTTAAGTGAGTTTAAAAGAACCAAACTGCCTGTTCTTTTTAAAGAATATAAAGTTCTTAGAAATAAGGTTCAGCGAATGGTGGATGAGGCGAAAAAGGATTTTTTTATGTCTAAAATTGAGGAGCATAAAAAGGATCCCAAGAAATTATGGTCAACTAGGCCTTTGGGGATAAAAGAGAACCCTAAGCAAAAACAAGGTAAAATAGGCCTAGATATTAATGGGTCTATATGGTATGATAAAAAAGTGGTGGCAGATACTTTTAATAGTTTCTTCACAAAAATTGCAAGTAATCTGGTGCAGAAGCTTCCATCTGCGTCAGGTGTTTTTAGTGATCCACAGAGGGTGCATAAGTTTTATGAAGAAAAGGGAGTTCAGCTAAACACTTTTTATTTCAAACAAGTAACAGAGGAGCTGGTATTAAAAAAACTCAAAGGCCTAAATCTTTCCAAGGCTACTGGGTTTGACAACACCCCTGCCAGATTTCTTAAGGATGCTGCTGAAATAATCCCTCCTGTCATAACTTATCTTATTAATTTATCTATTGAAAAAAATAATTTCCCCAGTAAATTTAAGGTGGCAAGAGTGATACCTTTATATAAAATGGGCCCAAATCTGATCCTGGAAATTTTCGCCCTGTATCTATCTTGTGTTCAATATCAAAAATTGTGGAAAGGATCATTTATGAGCAAATAGACAGTTATTTAGCAGAACATAACCTTTTATTTGACTTCCAATCAGGTTTTAGAAAGGCCCATTCCACTGATACCTGTCTGCTTTATCTTACAGACTTTATTCGGAAAGAGTTAGAAAAGGGGAATTATTGTGGCATGGTGTTCATAGACCTGCATCTCTTCAGTAGGTAAGGTCATACCTGGTGGGCAGAGAACAGGTGGTAGATGTGGAAGGGTCCTTGTCCTCACTACTTAAATGAACTTGCGGAGTTCCCCAGGGGAGTATTTTGGGTCCTCTTTTTTTCTATTATATGTCAATGATATGTCGTCAGCTAGAAACTGTAATTTGTTTTTATTTGCAGATGACTCAGCTATTCTAGTCTCTCATAAAGACAAATCAGAGGTGGAAAGGCTGCTTAGTTCAGAACTCCTTAACCTCAGTGTTTGGCTAACAAGTTGTCTGTCCACCTTGGCAAAACAGAGTCAATTCTTTTTGGGTCCAGATATAAACTGAAAAAGGCTATGGGGTTTAGGGTAGTCGTAGGTATTGCTGAAATTACAGCCAAGGAAGCAGTTACTTACTTGGGCTGTATATTAGATAACAAACTATCAGGGGAGCTTATGGCTCGAAAAATTATCTCAAAGGTAAGCCAAAGGACTAAGCTCCTGGCAAGAATATCCAGCCTCTTAGACAGTAAAACATTAAAAATCCTGGCTGAAAGCTTGTTCAATGTCATCTTGACTATGCCTGTACATCTTGGTACACAGGCACTACTAAAGGTCTTAAAGACAAGCTACAGATCTGTCAAAATAAACTAATCAGTGATCCTTAAATTACATCCTAGAACTCTTCTTCTTCCTGACCATTTCTCAAGTCTTGGGTGGCTCAGAGTGGAGGAGAGGGTTTCTCAACTTAAACTGTGTTTAGTTTATAAAATAAGAAATAATCTGGCACCCAAGTATTTATGTGTGCATAAATCCATATATGATACTCTTCAAAAGTTTAAAATACCTAGAATATCAAAGTCAACTGCGGGCGGCAGATCCTTCTCCTATTTAGCGCCCAAACTCTGGAATAGCCTACCTAACATTGTTCGGGAGGCAGACACACTCTTGCAGTTTAAATCTAGATTAAAGACCCATCTCTTTAACCTGGTTTACACATAACATACTAATATACTTCTAATATCCAAATCCGTTAAAAAGGATTTTTAGGCTGCATTAATTAGGTAAACCGGAACCGGGAACACTTCCCATAACACCCGATGTACTTGCTACATCGTTAAAAGAATGGCATCTACGCTCATATTAGTCTGTTTCTCTCTTATTCCGAGGTCACCGTAGCCACCAGATCCAGTCTGTATCCAAGTCAGAGGGTCACTGCAGTCAGGGGCGCTGCACAAGATCCCGGGCCCTATGCATAGGCAGTCCTGATGGGCCCCCATGAAAATATCCAGGTAAAATAAAATATATTCCAGACTTTTCAAGGGCCCTCTCTTCCTTTGGGGCCTTGGTAATCAGTACTGGTTTTACCCCCAGTCCGACGCCCCTGACTGCAGTCACCCGGGTCCATTATGTATCCAGCCCAGATGGTGGATCAGCACCTAGAAAGGACCTCTACAGCCCTGAAAGACAGCCGAGACCAGGACAACTAGAGCCCCAGAGACAGATCCCCTGTAAAGACCTTGTCTCAGATGACCACCGGGACAAGACCACAGGAAACAGATTATTCTTCTGCACAATCTGATTTAGCTGCAGCCTGGAATTGAACTGCTGGTTTCGTCTGGTCAGAGGAGAACTGGCCCCCCGACTGAGCCTGGTTTCTCCCAAGGTTTTTTGTCCATTCTGTCACTGATGGAGTTTTGGTTCCTTGCCGCTGTTGTCTCCTCTGGCTTGCTTAGTTGGGGACACTTCATAAACAGCGATATCGTTGACTTGATTGCAAATTATTGCACAGATACTATTTAAACTGAACTCTGAGCTGCATGATGACATCACTGAATTAAATGATGAACTGCCTTTAACTGTCATTTTGCATTATTGACACACTGTTTTCCTAATTAATGTTGTTCAGTTGCTTTGACGCAATCTTTTTTGTTTAAAGCGCTATATAAATAAAGGTGACTTGACTTGACTTGACATAACCATGAACACTGGTTAGACCACTTTAAATTTTTGTTTAAAATAAAGTATTTATATGGATTTAGGGGAATAAAGAAAAATAAAGAACAGAAAAAAGCCTGCAAGAATGGGATTTTTTTTTTGTAATATATTTGAATTATTTGCAATTTTACTTACAAATAAGACAGAATGTATGTCTAATATGCCGGAAAAAAACGGTAAAAGTTTTTGTCTCGTCACGACACGTAATGAAATACATGAATCAAATGGTTCATCCTATATTTTCCATTCAAACCAGTGAAATTTGACGTTGACGAGTCCAAAAATGTTACTTTTTATTTTTTTATTTTTGTCTATCTAACATCAAATAGAGAAACTGTTAAAACTACAGTTGAAACTATAAACAAAAATGTTTTTTTTTTTATTATTTGTGCATAATAATGCAAAATCTAGAGTATTGAATATAATCTGTCAGAAGTGTATGGAAGCAGATTAGTCTCAAATATAATTCAAGCAAAAAACATGATTCACACATGCGTAGACAATTTCACATGCATGAAACCTAATTCACGTACACACAAAAAAAATTCACGTGCGTGAAAAAAAATATATATTCACAAAAAGCAATTCACATGCGCAAAATAAAATTATATATTCATAAAATACATTTCACAAATGCAAAAAACAAATCGTAGATATACAACTGTGCACAAAAACCTTTGAATGTTTAAAATGTACGAGTGTCTGAATGTACAAATCGTCATTTACTACGAATCCACTCGGATTTGTGTGTGTGTGTTTTTGAGACTTTCCTGGCAGAGCTCTCTTCCCACGTGGGTCTGTCGTACTCTTTAGCCAATCAGATGCGAGCTTACCATTCAACCAATCATATCATAAGCCACTGAGAGTGCATTCAGAAGCTCGCAGGCAACCGGGGAGACGTCAAGAGAGAAGCCCATAGAAAGCCCTGGCGTTACATTTTAAAATACTATACAAAATAATTAATCAGAATACTTACTCCTGCTCACTCACGCCAAAGAACTCCCCGCTCAAGCTCGCTGTCTCTGCAAGATTAACCATGGCAGTTTGCACGCACAGCTACTAGAAGATTTACATCTGTCAGACAGGTTGCTGACGTCATCAAGCTTAGTTTGAGTCTGCTCGTCAGAAACGGAAATTCTAAAAATCGCTTAAAAAATGGGCTTCACTTGTCTCAATTGAGTTCCAATTGGGTCGCTGTGTCCATTTCTTTTACTGTCTATGGGATTACTGATGTAAAGGCTTAATTTCCGTTCTAATTAATCCATATTGCGCAAAAGGTGCCCAGAATCGTGCTCCTTGAATGCACTCTCAGTGGCTTATGATATGATTGGTTGAATGGTAAGCTCGCATCTGATTGGCTAAAGAGTACGACAGACCCACGTGGGAAGAGAGCTCTGCCAGGAAAGTCTCAAAAAACACACACACACAAATCCGAGTGGATTCGTAGTAAATGACGATTTGTACATTCAGACACTCGTACATTTTAAACATTCAAAGGTTTTTTTGCGCACAGTTGTATATCTACGAATTGTGTTTTGCATTTGTGAAATGCATTTTATGAATATATAATTTTATTTTTGCGCATGTGAATTGCTTTTTGTGAATATATTTTTTTTTTTTCACTCACGTGAAATTTTTTTTGTGTGTACGTGAATTAGGTTTCATGCATGTGAAATTGTCTACGCATGTGTGAATCGTGTTTTTTGCGTGAATTATATTTGAGACTAATCTTCTTCCATAGAAGTGCAGTCTCCTGGAGATGGTGGGAGGTGTGTCGTGTCGTGGGCTGGAAAAGAGCAGCAGACCTGCGGCAGACTGTGAGAAAGGACTTTCTTCCGTTGCGTGCTGACAGATTACTTTCCTGAGGTCTGAACTTCTCCACATTAAAGATGGAAATATAACAGTTCCTATTTAATGAAAACTGGACACGAATGGGTCTCGGTGAACAAACTCTACGGCTCGTGATATCTGATGGTGAGTAGCCTAAACAAAGACTAGATCTTGTCAGATGCAGCATGTCAGATATTTAAACAGATTTTCTATGCGATATTAACTTTTATGGAAACTATATTTTGTTGTGCTGGTTTTTAAATGATTGTCATTCAATCTGCAATCATGCGCACCACAGCAAGTTCAATGCAAACGACAAAGTAAGTTTTGTGCATCGAATTATTCTAGAAGATCATGGTAAACGTTGCTTGCAATGCATGTTACATTACTCTAACCAAAAGTAGGCTGTTCAGTGTTTAATGTGTTAATATAAAGCATAATAGCTGTTTAATGATTGCTGGTTGACCACCCATGTGTCCACCTTAACCAGTTAATGACCCATTTAAACCAGCTACTATGTTATAAAATGCAACTGCAAGTTTAAGATGGACTTTCTAAGAGAGTAATACCATGTTTTCCTTTGAAATACAATACAGTGCAAAAGTTTGGGGTCATTAAGATTCATTAATCAAAAGTGACAGTAGAGACATTTATAATGTTAAAAAAGGATTTACGCATATTTCAGATTCTTTTGAACTTTCTATTCATGAAAGACTTCTCTTCTACTCTTTTCAACATTGATAATAATAATGGTTTCTTGAGCAGCAAATCAGCATATTAGTATAATTTCTGAAGGATCCTGTGACACTGAAGACTGGAGTAATGATGCTGAAAATTCAGCTTTGATCACAGGAATAAATGCCATTTTAAAATATATCCAAATAGAAAACAAATTTTACAGTACTGTTAACCAAACAAACTCAGCCTTGGTGAGCATAAAGAGACTTCTTTCAAAAACATAAAAAATACAGACCTTTTGAACAGTATTGTACAGTACCTTGAAGCAGCATATATATATCTAGAGGCACTATATGTTTTGTACAACTACGAGGCTAATTTGTTCTAGACAGTCATCTTTATTCTTTATTGTGACTTTATGCGTATTGGGAAAGTATCTCAGATGTCCCAGCTGTGTTAAATTCAAGTTTACATGAAACATGTTTGAGTGAAACTAAATCCAGATCTGACTGGATCAGGGTGTCATTCTAGTAGCTGTCTTTAAGCACATCTGGTTGACTCCACAGGCAGATGTGTGCCACCGACATGACAGTACATGGTAAACCCTGAAGAAAGCAGTCGCCCCGCCCGCCAACACCCATCCGTGACCCGTCTTACCTGTGCGATCCAGTCCAAATCATCCCGCAATGATCAACAAAAACGTTTTCCTGCATTACAACTACACGGGGAAAATAAACAATCACAATGACACCGAAGGCACCCCGTTGGACCCCAGAACGGCCGTGTTTTTGGTCGTTTGCAGCCTTATCATCCTGGAGAACCTGATAGTGCTGGTGGCCATCTGGCAAAACCACAAATTCCATAACCGGATGTACTTTTTTATCGCCAACCTGGCTCTGTGTGACTTGTTAGCCGGCGTGACTTACATAGTCAACCTGCTGATGTCAGGACAGCAGACGTTACACTTGTCTCCAGTCAAGTGGTTGGTTCGAGAAGGGAGTGTGTTTGTAGCATTAAGCGCTTCTATTTTTAGCTTACTTGCGATTGCGATCGAACGCCACCTTACTATGATCAAAATGAGGCCTTATGACCCAAGCAAAAACCACAGGGTGTTTCTGCTCATAGGAATGTGCTGGTTGATCGCCATCACTGTGGGAGTGCTACCTGTTTTAGGCTGGAACTGTTTAGAAGATCTTCCTCAGTGCTCCACCATCTTACCTCTTTACAGCAAGAGCTACGTCGCGTTCTGCATCACCATCTTCATCTCACTCCTGCTGGCCATCTCTGTCCTTTACGCCCGCATCTACGCCCTGGTCAAGAGCAGCAGCCGCAAAGTCACCAAGCGCAGCAACTGTGAGCACTCCATGGCACTCCTGCGCACCGTCAGCATCGTGCTGGGCGTCTTCATCGCCTGCTGGACGCCCATCTTCGTGCTGTTCTTCGTCGACGTGGCCTGCGGGAACAAAAAGTGCCCAGTTCTGCTCCAAGCCGATTGGTTCGTGGCGCTGGCCGTCTTGAATTCCGCCATGAACCCTGTCATCTACACGCTGGCCAGCAGGGAGATGCGCCGGGCGTTTTACAGGCTCGTGTGCGGGTGTCTGCTGCGGGACGGCTGCAGGCAGAACACGGACCCCAGCCGGAGCAAATCCAGCTCCAACTGCCCTCAGGCGGCCGAACAGGAAAACCCAGATGCCAACGCACACAAGACTAACACAAGCTGAAGCACTCAGTGTGTTTGCTGAAATGCACACTAATGCATTAGTGCATGGCATGCTACAGAACTTTAGTGTACACTTACTAAAGTGCACAATGTAGCATCAGAACATGTTAAGTGCATAGTGAACAGTGGAAAAATGTCCTGAGATCCCAACCAATCTGTTCTTACACTGCAACAAAAGGTTTCTTACTCAGTATTTTTGTGGTTTTTCAGTGCAAATATGTAAACATTCTTAAATCAAAACACATTTACTTGAGAAAAAAGATAAGAAGTCATGTTTTCTGAAAATTGCACCAAAATTTAAGCAAGTTTTTGGTGAAAACAAGAAAAAATATCTGCCTATAGGGTCAGATTTTTTTTTTTTACTAACTATTAAAGTTAACTAAAGCTAAAATTAAAACAATTAAAAACATTTTTGTTGAAATAAAATGAACATTAACTGAAATAAAATAAAATATAGAAAACGTTTTATTTCAATTAGTCGACAAGGCAACATTTCTCATTTTAATTTAGTTTAACTTGATGTACTAAAATACCAAACTGAAATTAACATTAATAGGAAAAAAAAAAAAAAAAAAAAAAAAAAATATATATATATATATATATATATATACAAACAAAACAATATAATAAAAAAATATACATATACATATATATATATATATATATATATATATATAGTCATGGCCAAAAATATCGACACCCTTGGTAAATATGATCAAAAAAGGCTGTGAAAATTAATCTGCTTTGTTAATCCTTTTGATATTTTATTTAACAAAATCACAAAAATCTAACCTTTCATTGGATAATAAGAATTTAAAATGGGGAGAAATGTCATTATGAAATAAATGTTTTTCTCAAATACACATTGGACACAATTATTGGCATCCCTAGAAATTCTTATGAGTAAAATATCTCTGAAGTATATTCCCATTCATATTCACAATTTTAAGCACTGCAGGGTGATTATGAATATGAAATTATCCTGCCATGGCTTCCTGTTTCACAGAAATATAAATAAGAGGGAAAACTAAGCCCAAATCCCCTAAATCATCCATTACTATGAGAAAAACCAAAGAATATATTTCTGATGTGCAGCAAAAGATTATTGAGCTTCACAAATTAGTGAAGTCGCTTTAAGAAAAGAGCTAGAGCAGTGAAAATTCCCATTTCTACCATCAGGGCAATAATTAAGAATTTCCAATCAACAGAAAATGATACGAAACTGCCTGGAAGAGGACGTGGGTTGTGGGTTTAATTCCCAGGGAACACATGTTAGGTAAAAAAAAAAAAAGTTAGCCTGAATGCACTGTAAGTCACTTTGGATAAAAGTGTCTGCTAAATGCATAATATATATATATATATATATATATATATATATATATATATATATATATATATATATATATATATATATATATATATAATAAAAACTAAAATAACACTGTTTTGAATTAAGTTTATTTTTCTTTTCACATTGGCAGATATTTTTATGTTCTTGTTTTAAGCTAAAACTTCATATGTTTTTTCAGAAAACAAGACTCTATCTCTTTAGAAAATGTGCCTTGATTTAAGAATGTTTATTTGTACTGAAAACAAGACAAAAACACTGAGTAAGAAAATCATTTTTGTATTCAGTGTAGCTGATCTGGACATACAAAATACTAATTTGACAATCCTTTAAATATTGACAGTATTTATATAGTGCTGTGTTTAATGATGTACTAATCTGTATAGCTAAAGCCTTTAATGCCAGGTGTTGATATATATTATACTAGCATGTTTGACACTTCAGTCCGTATGATACGTTGTGTATATGTTGAAATAACTTATCATACTTTTACCAAAGAACAATAATACGAGATCAGTCTGTATGGAGTAAATCTACAGCTGTAAATGTATTGTAAGAATATAACCTTAATGATTTAAACCAATGCAGCTGTTTATGGTACAGCATATACTGTAATTCTGTGTAAGTAAATATTAATAGTGCACTTGCGCCACCTGCTGGACACATACAAGCAGCACAAACTAAACTAATGTTCGATTATTTCATATTTTTGGACAAACAAAAGTTTGTGTGTAGGGATGGATGCATTATATATAGATATATAATTTTCTTAATGCAAAAATTTTTTTTTTTTTTATTTCTTTCCTTTGAATTTGGGGTTAAATATGACCCGAACATGTTCAGATTCAGCTGAATAACCAGCGTAATCAAAGAGTAATACACATGATTGTTTTATTGCCACCAATCATAAAGAATAGGGATAATTCATACAAGCAGAGATTGGACTTTCGTGGGTTGAATTCTGTCACGTGTTTCATGGCCTGTGATCAAACGCTCAGTGGAAGGTGCTTCGACTAATGCACTTTCAAGAGAAAGCACGATAGTACAAATAAAAGGCACGTTTTCCTGAACACAACTCTGGATGGCAAATCAACACTTGTTTGCAAATCAACTGTATTTTAATTATGAATAATTAAGATTTGGGATTGTTTTGTTGTGCCATTAGAAAAACAGTTAAACCACCATTGACTAGTTGGAGACATAAAAAAAATTCAATCAAAATACACTGGGATTCGGCAGCTAACATTTGGGGAACTGGAAAAATCCTTCATTCATTTTTCAAACCCTTCTGTTGATTCACCATGAACTGATCCTTAGACTAGGAAATTTTGTGAAAAAATCATGTAAGGATTTCAGGAGCTTAAAACTGATTCACAATTAACATTTTTCAAACCCTTCTGTTGATTCACCATGAACTGCGATTTACTTTTGGCTAGAATAATGTAACCGACTCGCAAAATAGATGGCGATATAATATTTAGCGAAAAAAAATATGCATTTTATGTATATGCACATGTAAAAGTACTGAATTTATCTTGTGCTGTACATTTTGCAGTGAACATATGAAGTATGAGATTATCTTCCTGCGTGTTATTTAGTATTTAATAAATTAAATTGAAATTATTTAAAATAAATCTCAAATCAAAATAATTCAAAACCAAATATATATTTCTTTCATTCATCCTGTGCCTCCAAATCAATATTTCCAGAGTTTAATATCACAATGTTCATTACATAAATATCATTTGTTGTGTTTGTGTGGGAAAGACAATATTCAAAGTGATGCAATAATGCAAACAATATATTAAATGATCATATTAAAATTTAGAGAAAGAAAAGAGATCCACAGCTGAGCAAATATGAAACTGCATGTATGTTTTCATTCTAGACTCACATTAATGCAAATCACAATTTATGGGTGAATCTCCCTAAGGTTATATTTCACTCTCCCAAAAAAAATAAAAAAAATAATTATATTCAACATCAAGAAAATTATGCTTGTTTTTGTAGGGATATTAATATTATTGGGATTATTTTCATGACAATAAGCTTCACTGACAAATATCATTTTTTGTTGATTTTGAGGTCATTTTCTTATGAGATTCCCCCTTATTTATGCCGGATAATTTTACAAGTTTTTATCTTTTTGCTATTTTCCAAACAGTAATTACATTGGATGAAAAAAAGAATAATATAATAATATTCAGCATAAAGAACATGAGGCCTGTTTGTAGGAACAATTAGTTTATATCTCTGTCCTGTTTTCCAAACAGTAATTGTATCAGATTGCCAAAAAAAAGAAGCAAATAAATTATATCCAGCATAAAAAAAAAAAAAAAAACCCTTTTTTATAAAAATAAAAATTTTATGTCAACATTTGGGTCAATTTCTTAACTTCTTGACATTTTTATGATTCACCCTTA
Organism: Cyprinus carpio; assembly: GCF_018340385.1. Lineage (NCBI taxonomy): Eukaryota > Metazoa > Chordata > Actinopteri > Cypriniformes > Cyprinidae > Cyprinus > Cyprinus carpio. The sequence goes on along the minus strand of NC_056617.1, from coordinate 3,041,290 downwards.
TACTGTTGATTGTGGTCAGTTTCTTGACATTTTTAAAAAGATTTACCCTTATGCATGATAACTTTCTAAGTTTATATCTTAGTGCAATTTTCCTAAACAGTAATATATATATATATATATATAATATATATATATAGATATATATATATATATATATATATATATTATATATATATCATATATATATATATATTTAAAAGAAAAAAAAATTATATTTAGAAAGCAAAAAGAAACATAAAACCTGTTTGTAGGAACATTAGCATTTTGTTGCATTTATGATTCACCCTTATACATGAAAACTTAATACGTAGAAAAATATGATTTTATGTTCATTTTGGGGTCAATTTCTTAACTTCTTGACATTTTTATGATTCACCCTTATACATGAAAACTTAATACGTTCATATCTTAGTGCTATTTACTAAACAGTAATTGTATCAAATGTAAGTTTCATTTATCTAAAATGTGGATGTACAGGAAAACACAAAATGCAACAGAAGCATGTGACTCGTGGCTAATATGGTGAAGAATCCAGTTATATTCCAGTTCGTCCAGTAATTAGACTGTGACCGTCTCTCACACAGAAAAGCGTTGATTGTGCTATTCATTTAGAACCGTTTAATTGAAAACAATCATCAGAAGAAGAATCATAATACCAGTGTGTGTGTTTGTGAAGCCCACAGTCAAACCATGAAAGTCAGAACCGATAGAAACATCCAAGGTATAAAGTAAAGGGCCGAGCCGAGCGACTACACACCTCTGACACGTTTAAAAGAAGGAGCTAAACTCAAGGAATACTGGGAAAGCATAAATATTTTACATTGTGAGCACACAAAAGCACCTCCGCTGGGGCTCTGGATGCTACCAACAATGACCACAAGTACAATTAAGGTTTTAAGTCATGCGAGTGCCACAGGTTTCAACGTCATCCAAAAATGAAGGTGCCTTAAAGCCGTGTGTGTGTGTGTGTGTGTGTGTGTGTGTGTGTGTGTGTGTGTGTGTTCGTGCAGCATGTCAGAGTGTGATTTCTGCTAAAGCAAACACATTCACGTCATCTTCCCTCTGAAAAGCAGTGAAGCTACCAAATGATCTTGCACACTAGCTGCAGTGAAGGACCAACTCCTAAAATAGGTCGATATAAACCGCTTTTTGTTTTTCATTTACGTTTTCTCAAATATTAGTTTTCCTTCTATCTCTTACCAACGAACATGAAAATCCGGTTGTGCTTGATAGACAAAACTAAAACTTTTTTATTCTAAAATACTCTTTATCTAGCTTCCGTCGCATCCCTCTTGGAGACCGAGTTCATCCGAACTGTCCGAAAATCCACCGCAGTCTTCTTCAAAAATAGAGATTCTCAACCAGCGCAATAAAATAACTGTGTCAGTTCTAGAAATCGGCTTTCTAAAATCTTCCGTCTACAAACGCCATCACAGTCAAGCAGTCGGACAAGCGTCACGTGTTCTCCGATGGAGTGTTTGTTTTGGTGAGAGAGTCTCCCGCGGGATTTCAGCTGTCGTCACTGTTTTCTTTCCACCGGCTGCTTCAAACACAGTTCGCTTCCCGCCGACACGATCGGCAGGTTGTTGTCACGGTGATGACCAATCAGGTGGCTTATGCTCTCGAATATGTGATCTTTCGTCCGGACTTGAGGAGACATAGATTTGATTGGAAAGTTAAAACACACATGACAGAATTACTGTTTAAAAAATTTGGGGTCAGTTTTTTATTTATTTTTTTCCCAAAAGAAATACTTTTATTCAGCAAGGATGCATTAAATTGACTAAAAGTGACAGTAAAGTCATTTATAATGTTACAAATGATTTCTATTTCAAATAAATGCTGTTCTTTTAAAATTTCTATGAATTAAAGAATCCTTAAAATGTATCTGTAACTGTTTTCAACACTGATAATAATAAGAAATGTTTATTGAGCAGCAGTTATGTTAATATAAATGTCATTATTTTAGTTTTAATTATAGTTACTATAAAACTTTTAAATAAATATAGTTTTATAATTATAGTTGTATATTTTGGTTATATTATTGCTAATATAGTTTTTGTTAATATTTTGAATTAGATTTGAATTACAGTTTTCATTTTAATTTCAGTAAGTTTTAGTAATTTTGTGGTGTTTTATTTGTTTTTTTCTAATATGTCTATAGTTTTTGTTAAACTTTAGTATGAACTAAACACAAGCAAAGATTTTTTTTGACAATGAAGACTGGAGTAATGATGCTAAAAATTCAGCTTTTCATAACAGAAATAAATTATGTTTTAAAATATATTCACACAGAAAACAGCTATTTTATGTTGTATTAATATTTCACTATTTTTACTGTATTTTTGATCAAATAAATGCAGCCTTGGTGAGCAGAAGAGACTTTTTACAAAAACATTTTAAAAATCTTTCCAAGCCCTGAGTCCAAACGTTCACATTGAAAATATAGTATTTCATTGATTTGGAAATATTTTAAATAAAGTTATCACATAAAAACAAAGATCTATTTCATCATGCCTAATCAAACATAAACAAATTAACTCCACACATAAACAGAATCTTCACATACACAGAACAGATCTTCTTTTCCACTCAAGCTCAAGATGCTCTTTGCAACATTTCAAATCATGCTGGAGAACAAGATCAAGTTTCTCAAATTCATGTTCAACTTTTCACTCCAATTGATTTACTTTCAACTTCAAAGTTAAACTACAAAAGAACCTAAAATAGAAGCATCTTCTCAAGAGTTTGAACCCCACTATATTTACTTCAATACACTGCAAAAACAGTTTTCAAAACAAAGAAAAAAAAAATCAGTATTTCAAAATGGCATGTTTAATTCAGGGTGCCGTTTCTCTGTAATTATCTGTGAATTTTAATAGCAAATCCTGAGTTAAGAATGATTTGTCATTTTTCAATATGCGATCAGGTATTGCTATAATCGGTTCTTATTCAGCATTGCTCGGAGTAGGCTTTTCATGTTTAAGAAATACTATATATAGCAATTTTCCAGCCCAGCCTCATTAATAAAAAGACATGCTCAAGTCATTAAAACCCCCACCGTTCCCTCCGGATCGACCAGCAGCAGGTGTTTGGCCAGGCCGTGGTGCATCCCCGTCAGGACGTATGAGCCCGGGTTTGTGGTGCTCTTCCGCACCAGGAAGTCTCCGTCGTGGAGCAGCAGTTTCTCGGCCTGGCGGCGGCTCATCTCTCCGTGGTACCACGTCTGGTCCTCCAGCTCCTCCTGAGCTCTCAGGGCAGCCGCGCGCATCAGCAGAGGACTGGAGTTATCCACGGACGCCGCTTTACGCAGCTCTGAGGCTGAGGGAGCCGGAGTCTGGGTCATGATGGCGTCCTCAAACGGCTCTGATGGCACGAGAAAACAATGTGCTGATTGTTTATATCTTCATATACAGTCAGCTGTTTGGTGTTTCAATGCCACGCCAGCTTCCCTGGCTATTTCCATGGTGAGTAACGAGTTGAACTTGACTATAGGTTTTTAAATTACACTTTTATTTTTAGTTCCTAAGAGAACTTAATCCAGCACAGTTTAATAAAACATGTTTAAGAGATTGATATAAAGTTGGCATGTCCAACTTTATCCACATACAAACAGTATATATGCTAAATGCAACAATGAGGTGTGAAGATATTAAGATGTTGTAAACATTAACATCATGATGAAACAATGCGAATTCTAAAAATTGCTAAATATAAAATGTAATAAAATTTTATTAATACATTTTAATACATTTAATTTCTTTTCCTCACATTTACCACACATTATAAACTAAACTACAGTAAAACTACTGACAATGATGCGACAGTCAGAAGTTATTTAATATTCTAATGAGGAGTGGGATTTTGGACCAATGAGATTTGACTGTGGGCGGAGCTAACACAGAAACAGAAGCCACATGTTCAGCTGGACAAAATGTCATGGAAGAGATTATATATATGTTTTGTTGCTTTATCACAATGCGTCTGGTTTTTTATTAGGTGTGTCATTTACTGTATGCTTTGTTGGTGCTTTCTCTCATTTTTCTGCTGGCGCACAGGATGATGAAAAATAGTTTCAACAATCTAGTCAGCTGTGCCATAACTTGGCCAAATGGCCAGTATTTTTCAAGCAAGTTTTATAGGTATGCAAAACACTAATAGAACAAATTAACAACATTTTAGATGACATTAATCTCACAGTTCTTGGATTTTAACACCACAGCAAAACCTAATACTAGTCAACCTAATATAATAAAAAAAAAATTATGATGGCATTTTGACATAACTGTGTGTGTATTTAACCGTTTCAAGCACAATAAAAGTAAAACAACTACATTTTTATGCACCACCTATGGATGGCGCTGTAAAACACGTATATTATATAGTCCTACATCAGTGAATTGTCTCTCAAATCTTACTCATGTCAAAGAGGTCCTTCCTCGGGCTGTCTTTAGCTGTCCCGCTCGTGCCCGAATCGGTCAGCATCTCTGTCTCTCCCTGGAGGGCGGCTAACACCTGCGTGTCAATGTGCTGTGTGTTCACATACATGGGCACTTCTCCTGCCTTAGGGGCTTGACCTTTGACCTCAGGGAGACTGTAAATGTCACAGGACCCTATACGAAAGGCACAGACAGAACGATGATGATATTTTGCAAAATCGTTTTTTTTTTTTTTTTTGCATTGACATGAGGTGTTTTGGGAGATCTGTCCATCTGAAAATGGAGGAAAAAAAAGGGGAAATGCACCTTGTTGGATGAACATGGGCCGGCCCTGGTAGTACGTCTGGTCGACTCCAGCGGCCTGTGTGAGGACAGCAGTAAACAACATGTGAGTCATCAACAACAGTAATGAAACACCTCCTCATCACTGTCATAACAGACAGGAAACAGAGTCCACACTACAGGAAGTCCTCTAAATGAATCATTTAATGCCACGGTTTAATATATCTCAAATTAAAATCACACTATTAATGCCAACATTTATACAAGCTGTTAAGAAGCAGATCATGTGGAATGTTTTTAAACGACTAACACTGTACTGATAACTAACTTAAGAAATGTTCTTGTGGTAAATAATTTTGCTTTTTTTATTATTTTGATTTAATTATATATGTTGGGGTAGAAAGCTGGAATATTTCTGTTGTTCTCTATCTATCTATCTATCTATCTATCTATCTATCTATCTTTCTATCTATTTTAAGTTTAATTATATAATTATATACGCTAAAATAAAAATATTTCAACACGATAAACAAATAAATATTACTTTTAAATATATAATTTATTTTAATCATTATATACGCTGTGAGAAAGTTGTTTTTTGTTTCGATACTGTAACAAAATATAATATTCATCTCTCATTTTAATTTAATTCTTATATATGTTGGAGTGGAAAAGGTGTTTGTTTCAATATTATATCAAAATATAATATTTACATTTATAATTAATTTAATTATTATTTATTGGAGTGAGAAAATTTGAATTGTTCTGTATTTTGTGTTGTTCATTTTGATATAACAAAATGTAATATAATATGTAATATATAATTTTTTTAATATTATATGTTGCAGTGGGGAAAATTTAATTGTGCGGTATTTGTGTTGTTTTTTTGATATTAAAACAAAATATAATGTAATATTTATTTATTTAATAATTGTTTTTTTACACATGTTGGAGTGGAAAAATTGGAATTGTGTTGCATTTTGTCTTTTCGATATTATAAAAAAATGCAATATTTATTTTTTTATTATTTAATTTAATAACTATATACTGTATGTTGAGGTGGAAATATTGGAATTGTTCTATAATTAGTTTTGAGATTATAACAAAATATAATAAAAATTGAATTATAACAAAATGTAAGCAAGCATTACCATTAATATCAGATTTATTTTATTCCCTCAATTTAACATATTCTCTCTATTCATTTCCTGTATCTACAGAGGTAGATACTACGTTTTATGAAAACTTCAGAATAATCTTTACTATCATTATTTACCAAAAACACAATTCATAAAGAGATATTGACAGAAACACAATAGTTGCATTTGCAGGAGCAGCTGAGCTCGAGTGATTATCGATTAGCAGACCTGGCTGCTGTCTTGCGTCTGATTGGTCAATCTAGCGTCAATGAATCCTCCTGGTGGCGGCATCTTTCCGGGAATGCTGTTGTAGTAGTGATGATCGGCGGACTCCTCTCCTTCCTCCGTCCACGGGGGCTCGTCAGTACTCATAACCCTAAAGACAGGACACAGTGAGAGGCAGAAGTGGTCTCAGATCAGAATCCTGACGGTGTGGAGGAGGACTCACCTGTCGTGCATGGACGAGGGTTTGCTGGACGGACACTGCAAATAGAGCTGAAAGCGCAGGTCAAACGCCTGACCGATCGTACTGATCACATCCTGAGCCAGACCATCAGAGCACTCCAAAATATGACACGCTGGAAAACACAGGACACGTCAGGATCAATCTGACAAAAACTGTCCACGTCTTATTTCAACCCCAAAATTAAACATTTTAGGAATTATCATTAATTGTCATGATAATTAAGCACATTTAACCTCTAAATTCTCATTGCTGTGCAAATATGATATTAGGTTTTTCAAATTTGAAAGGTTTTGTACATCATGGTACTATTTATATATTTCTATACATAAAATATATATGTTACTGCAGTGTTATTTTAGTATTATTACAATACTATTAAGGTCTTTATTCATTTTTAAAATGTTTTTTATATTTCCTGTTTTTAACTGTAAATGAAATTTTAGTAATTTTGTTGTTTTTTGCCATTTTTATTAGTTTATTATTAAATAGATTTTATTAATTTTATTTAATTTTTTATTTTATTAGCTGCTAGTGCAACTAAAGCTAAAAAAAGTTTTTTTTTAAATATAATTTATTTTATATTTTATATTTTAGTTGAATATAATAATCCACCTTTAATTTTTAGTTGAATATAATAATCCACCTTTAATTTATGCAAAAATACATTGTATGAGTCAAAATTATTGATTTTTCTTTTATGACAAAATCATTAGGATATTAAGTAAAGATCATTTTCCATTAAGATATTTTGTAAATTTCCTACCGTAAATATATCAAAACTTCATTTTTGATTAGTAATATGCATTGCTAAGAACTTCATTTGGACAACTTTAAAGGTGATTTTCTCAATATTTAGATTTTTTTTGCAACCTCAGATTCCAGATTTTCAAATAACTGTATCTCAGCCAGATATTGTCCTCCTTACAAACCATACATCAATGGTTTTGTGGTCCAGGGTCACATATATTAAGAAATAAGAAATTTTGTAAAATAAGTAAAGTAAAATTAACTGTAACTTGAACATATTTTCATAAGATTTATCAGTCAAAATACATGAAACACAAAAATAATAATAAATCACAATAAATAAATAACAATAAATATGACATGTAGGTACACAAACATAAAACACGCACGCATGCTGAAGTATTAGATATCAGCAGATGGGGAACGGATGCCGATTTGCTGACTCACTCCGCTATAAAGTGTTCATTACAAGATCTTTCCTCTGACAACATCAAAAATGCATTAGAAAGTACAGCGAGAGTTTAAAACATGGCCTCTGCGCTGACAGGAAGTTAAAAGATCCATGAAATGAAAAGAGACGGAGATACAACAGCCACAGAAATTGATTTTTTGATGCTAAATGTGGCTGTGGTGGACTGATCAATCACGCTTGTTTGTGAATGTGCGTTACAGGACGGCCCGGCGTGATAAACACAATGAAATGGCCCTCGGGAGCCTTACAGCTAAAACTGTGGTTGACCAACAAGAACATCCACAGTTCTGCACCATCCACCAAAAACATGTTATGTTATTGTTATGATTAGTTCTGCAGAGAAATTAGTTACAGGCCCTGTAATGTTTTCATAGTCACTGTGTCTACAGTCTGTTTTGTAGTGATTGGGTGCCGTCAGAATGAGAGTCAAAACAGCTGATAAAAACATCACAATAATCCACAAGTAATCAACACCACTCCAGTCCATCAGTTAACATCTGGAGAAGAGAAAAGCTGCATGTTTGTAAGAAACAAATCCATCATTAAGGCGTTTTTAAATTTCTCTGTCCATAATATTGCTTCCTCCAGTGAAAAAGTCATCTGGTCTGAATCAGGAGAGAAATATGCACAGATCAAGCACAGGATGAAACAATCCAAAACAGCTCTAAACAAATATGTGGGTGGATTCTGATCCGAGAGACAACAGGAGATGGACTTTTGGATTACTTGTGGATTATTGTGATGTTTTTATCAGCTGTTTGGACTCTCATTCTGACGGTACCCATTCACTGCAGAGGATCCATTGCTGAGCAAGTGATGTAATGCTACATTTCTCCAAATCTGATGAAGAAACAAACTCATCTACATCTAGGATGACCTGAGGGTGAGGACATATTAGCAAATTTCATTTTTGGGTGAACTATTCCTTTAAGAAGTCAACCTAAGAAAGGATTACTTATAGTTGGAAAGTATTTTAACATCCAAAAAATGACACGCAAATCATTAGAGCATGAAGCAGAGAAAAAGATGGGAGTAATACCTCTCCGGTTAACAGGATCTTTTGCCACATAAGCGACGTAATCAGTGGTGTCCTGTTGACAGAAGACACAGAGAATGATTCAAAGCTAAACTGAGCTAAATCCACTTCTGCATGCTTTTATGAGCATGTTTCTTTAAAGCTGTCACATAATGGCCAACAGGATATTTCTTGCTCTTTTGAAATGAGTCTGATGTATTACATACTTCGAAATTAACAACTCATCCTCTATGTATTGAAACAGGACTACAAAAATGACTCATTTGTCAACAGTCATGATGACATCACATCTATGAGCTCATTAACATATAACCATCCATACTTTAATATTGAAAGACCAGAACATGTCATGATTATGACATTTACGCAAAAAAAAGAAAAACTGAAATCACAATCAAAACAATAATGACTAATATATGAAATTGTCATTATGACATCACATTTATGAGCTCATTAATATTGGCACACTTGGTAAATATGAGCAAAGGTGGCTGTGAACATTAATCTGAATTGATTATTCTTTTAATCTTTTATTCAAAAAAAATGCAAAAAATTCTAACCTTTCATTGAAGTAAAACAATTGAAAGTGGGGGTAAATCTTATTATGAAATAAATGTTGTTTTTTTCCAATGCATGTTGGCCGCAATTATTGACACCCCTAGAAATTATTGAGTAAAATATCTCTGAGGTACAGTATATTCCCATTCATATTTACATTTTTTAGCACATCAGGGTGACTAGGAGCATGAAATTGTCCAGCCATGACTTCCTGTTCCACAGGATTATACATATGAGAAACACAAAGCCCAAATTCCCTTAATCATCCATCACAAGGATTTTTCAGCTTAATATGTAAAATAACATATAATTATTTGGAATAGTGTATGAGGACTGAACTAAATCTACTGAGCTGAACTGAATTACTAATTTGTGAAACTGTCATGATTGTGGCGTCACACCTATGAGCTCATTAGCATATGACCAACCATATTTACATATCAACATTGATTTAATATTCAGCAACCTGATAAAAAACAAGTATGCAGAAACTAGCCAATAATAAAGTAATTTATGAACACAAGTCTTAAAGGTACAGTAGCTTATTTAGTGAAAATAATGGTGGTAAATAATCACTTAAAGCTAACTTGTACTGCTTTTGGTGCAAAAAAACATTACAAATAAGATAAAATACCACTTAAACATATTAATTATGGCCCTTTCCTTTATTAACAAAAACAATGAAGTTACTGAATATGCCCTTAAACAGCTTCGTTCTGAGATTTGCCATGAAGTGTGGTGAGACTGAACGTCAGCTGAAGAATGAATCACGGGTGTGATGCTGTAAAGTCTTACCGGATCTCCACCGGAGGCAAAGGATATGGACTGCATGTGATGATTGGCGATTATCTGTGGAAACAGGAAGGAGCATCACTCATCTGCAATAGAACACTGCATCCTGAGAACGAGAGAGGAGAGCAGTGTGTGTTTCTGGACCTGTTTGGAGTCCGGTGTCATCAGGTTCAAACTGCTGGTGGAGATGTTGAGGTTGATACTCATCCCAGCAAACTGCAGGTTACTCTTGCCCAGAATACTGGAGAGGAGTTTCGAGGGAGGCTGAAAGAGAGCAACACAGGCTCATGTTTTCATCTTCAGGCTTTCTTAATTGCTTCTTAATTTCTTATATGTAATAAAGTTAGCAAAATTGGATGATTGCTGATTTCTTAGACTGCTTGATAATTATTTGTTCTGCATCGACAGCGTAGCTTCATCCACACAAAATCATGTTCCACAAATTAAGATAAAATTATTTTTTTTAGATTTCACTAATTCTTATTATATTATTGCAGTAGTGTTATTTTAATTTATTTTAATATCTTTTTTTTTTTTGTTCTGCATCGAACTGTAGTTTCATCCACAGCGAAATCTCATTGATCCAAAATCATGTTCCACAAATAAAGATGAAATATGTTCTAAAATATTTTATTTTCTCATCTTTTTAATAATTTATTTAATATTTTGTAAATTCTTATTTTAATGATGTTTAATTTGTAGTTTTATTATTTTTCTTATAATTTATTTTACAAATTTCTGTCCTGGATTGAATAGAAGCTCAACAGTCAACAGTGAAATCAGTACAAAATCATATTCCACAAATAAAGATTAAATATTTCCTGAATAATTTTCTTCATATTTTATTTTATATTTGATTAATTCTATTACATTGATTTTTCATTTGTAGCATTGTTACTTTAATCCATTTGACAAATTCTTGTCCTGCATTGAATAGTAGCTTCATTCACAGTGAAATCTCATTGATCCAAAATCATGTTCCACAAATAAAGATGAAATATGTTCTAAATTATTTTATTTTCCTTAAACTGAGATTCATTTGTAGTATTATTATTTATCTTTATTTTGCTCATTTATTTAGATGTAAATGCTTTTTCAATTAAAATGCAGTGTTTTGCCAAACATACTAAAATGAAACTGAAATTCAATTCAATTCATTCTAGTCAGTCTTCATTCATATAACAAACTGGAAGAACATTCATAAAATAAAAATCACACATGCAATGCATCATTCTGTGTTTCTTTGCTAAATCGATCCAATGTTGCGTCATTGAATCGGGACATACGGCATTGCACGGCACGCTTTAAAGCTTTCCTAAAATCCACACGCACACGTCCCTTTCAACGGCTGCAGACGTGCATCACACACACACACACACACACGCGCGCACACACACACAAACACACACACACAGCAGGAGGCAGGAGGGCTGATTACTGCTGCTCAGTACAGAATGAGTCACCGTGCTAACAGTATGCCCACACACACACACACACACATTGCAGCACGCAATTTCTCTTTCTCTAGCCTTTATTTGATCTCTAACTGTCTTTATCTCACTCCAAACCTTTTGATGCTCCTCTTTTAGTCTTTTCCGTATTTATTTCTCCTTCCGTCTTATATTTCTCCATCTGCATCAATAACCTCCACCTCTGACCACTTCCTGTTGTCAAGTGCCATAATCTATAACTCTCTCTATCTCTGCTTGTCTCTGGTGTTTTTAAATTAAATTCAATATAATTCAATTTGTTTCATACACATTGTTGTCTTAGAAAACGGTCAGTTTTCATGGAAATTAATAATTGCTCATGCTAAGACAAATCTGCAGACTTCTTCACATTTTCTGTGCTGATTTGTTAGGGATGAAGTATGTGGACTGGATTTAAAAATGGTAAAATGTATGAGATCAGAGTACTACACTCTTACTGGTAGCTGAAAGCAATGCTATTTTAGTATCATTGATATGCCATTATAGCGTTTATTATTAGTATTTAAAATGAGTTTTTATTTTTATATTTTGAGGTATTTTCATAATTTTTGTTAAAGTTTCGGTAATTTTATTTTAAACCACTTAAGGTATTATATATTAAGATGAAATATTTTCTGAATAATTTCCTTTTATATGTATTTTATTAAGTTTTATGTTTTTTAATATATTTAAATTTAATTTGTAGCATTGTTTTTTTTTTTTTTTAACTCATTTTTGTCCTGAACTGAATAGCTTTGTCCACACTAAAATTTCATTGGTCCAAAATCATGTTCCTTAAAGATTAAGGATGTTCTGAATAATTATTTTATTCTGCAACTATAAGTATATAATTTTATATTAAATCTCTTCATGTTTATTTTATTTCAAGGCACAAAAATGTTAATAACCCTGGCTGAAAGCATTTTCAAATTAGCCAAAATGCTTAATAACAAAGGCACACAATTATCTCATAAAATCATACTTGTGCAGTTTTTGGTTTCCAAGTTGGAAAGTCCAATTTAACAAGGCTTTATATTGTACTTTTAAGACTTTTCAAAGCTTAAAGGGATACTCCACCCTAAAATAAAAATTTTGTCATTAATCACTTCGTTCATCTTTGGAACACAATTAAAGATATTTTGGATGAAAACTGGGAGGCCTGTGACTGTCCCACAGACTGCCAAGACTGGTCATATCACCGTATGCTGTGTATGCTCTTCTATATCATCTGCGCCACAAGGATGCGCAGTTTTCTTTCAAATTAAAGCTAAATACACATAGAAACAGCGCATCCTTGTGGTGCGGATGACACAGAAGAGCATACACAGCATACGGTGATATGGAGAGACACAGAGGAAACTGTTGACAAAGGAATTGTTGAATAAAGTTGTTATTTTTGTTTCCGTCGCTTACAAAAAGTGTTCCCGTTGCTTCATAAAACCCAGATTGCCCATCTGATGGCAGATGGAGTATTCTGATGATACCTTTTATGGACCTTGACACCCATAGACTGACAAATATTTATTTGGCAGTCTATGGGACAGTCACAAGCCTCCCGGTTTTCATCCAAAATATCTTAAACTGTGTTCCGAAGACGAATGGAGCTTTTACGGGTTTGGAACGACATTGGGGTTAGTGATTAATGACAAAATTGTCATTTTGCGATGGAGAATCCCTTTAATGCATTGCATTATAACAAGTTTAATGTTTAATGCATTTATTATTTGCTTTAAGATATTTGCACACATTCTCTGACTGTACCTTTCTCTTGCGCAGAGCTCCTTTGGCACCAGGGACGGCTTCACACACCATACTGATCGCCTCCCTGCCGAGAGAAATGACAAAAATATGAAGACATGAGTAATTCTGAAGTACAGAAGCCAGCAAACTGTCAAGACACTGTGTGAAAACAGTGGCAATGCAGCAGCATTCTGGAAACTAAGCAAAACTCTTCAGTCTGGGATCCATTTGATCAGTTTCTGTGAATCTGGCCCAAAGATCGTCGCATATGAATCTAGAATTTTTTATTGTTCATGACGATATCCAACAGGGTTGCCAAAGGTTGATATTAATAGATATAAACAATAACAATAACATAAATTTACTAATACTATACACAATATACACAAAATATAAAATATTATATAAATAGAATTAAGAAAAATGAGTGCTATCATTATATTTTTCCTATACATACATATACATCCAAAATTATTAAAACACTAGTATTTTCACCAGCTAAAATGGTTTTAAGTCAGTCATTTCTATCTTTTGCTGTAGTGTGTCAGTAGGAAATATATACATATATAACGGAAGGATAAAGTATATTTCAATACCAAAAATGTTATTTTGCACAGTGACTTCCTTTGCATAGCAATAAAGCACATCTTCCCATTTTCTTTTCATGCTTTTAGACAATTCTCATCTCACTGATGCTGATTTTCATTAGACGCTCATTACTGTAGCACATTTATTAAAGTAAGCATAATTAAGTAAGCATAAATGCAATGCAACCAATTCTACCATACTGTATAAATACTATTTATTTTTATATTACAGTAATAATTGCGAATTTAAAAAATAACAGTAATGAAAAAATGTAATTGAAATCATTTTAAAACAAAATAAATATGAATGCTCCTAAAAGAAGGATAAAATATAATTCCTTATTATATGTTCTTGACAGATTCTCGACACATCGATTTTGATCGACTTTTAATGTTTTACACAATAAATAAAAACTATGTCTGAGGTGTAATATAGATAAACCTGTTGATCGTTCAATGTTCAAGCTCAGTTTCTGGACACGACTTTGTGTCCAGAGAGTGCTCGTGAACACTACAGCAGGAAGTCAGGCAGAAAAGAGGATATGGCATGTCATCTCCAGCGCTGCTAATGCTAGCGGCCCACACAGCCCAGCGTTCAATAAACAAGCGGCGTCCGCTGGGATCCGATCTGATGTTACGCAATGACTCATCAGCACACATTCACATCTCACGCGCTCCTTTTAGCAACGATAAATGAGAGCTTGGCTGCGGATTCAAATCAAGAAAAAACATGAAAAAGCCATGAAAGAGCTGATAGCAGTCATGTAACGCCACACAGGGCCATTAACTGTGATGTAACCGTAAAGCAACTAAAAAGCAGCGTACAAAAGCCATTAACTGTGATTTAGCGGCAAAACAACAGACAAACATAAATATTTATAAATATACAAACATAAGAGAAACATATAATAGAGAAAACAACATCTGAATCACACTCTCCCTATTGTCCTCTCTGTCATTTGTACGATTGGAAAGTCCGATTTTTTTTACTGAATTGGTTCATTTAGTTCACAAAAATTAGTAACCAAATCAAGTCCTTAAGGCTGTGTTTTAAAATCAGAAAAAATTAACAAAAAAATAAATGAAAATAAATTAATACAAATTAAATGTAAATGAATATAAATACAATTATCTGTGCCCTTTTTATTGTCTATAAATAATTGTATAAAAAATAAACAAACAAGCAAATAAATAAACAAACAAAATAATCTGTCCCCTTTTTGTACATGTTTTTCATTTTAATTAATTTTATTTAATAATACGTTTATAAATTGTTAAATAAAATACAAACCTAGGAAAATTAGGACAGATAATTAAATGTTTTTCTTTTGTGATTATTAATAATATGAATCTATATTTGCACTCAGAGTTGGTAAAACAGTAATTTTTATCTCAGTTTTATAGTTTTTCTATATAAAATATATTTAACAACAGACGAAATACACTACACTACTATTTCTTTTCATTTATTTAAAATGTTTTAATAATATGTATAATAATATACATAAAATAATAAATAATTTTACGTTTAGATAAATATAATTAAAAATATACATAAAATAATAAATAACTTTAAATTTAGATAAGATATCATTTATTTCACTAACTTTGGAAACTTTATAAATGATTTTTTTTTTATTGGATGGAAATCATAACTATATCCCAATTCACAAAAAAAAAAACTAAACAGTATTTTGTAATTCATTAATAGTAATTTGCAATTTACAATACACTAAAATATTACCAAATTAACCATTATGATGGGAAGTGTGCATCTGTGCATGCTATTTCAGCTAATATTACCCACAATTCCATGCACAAAATCAAATTAAAACGTTTGTGATTTTTTAATTTGTAGAAAGACAGAGAGAGTTGTATTACTGTGTGATTTGTGATCGTGTGGTGAAGTCCAGGGATCTCATGGACCGGAGAACTTCAATGCAGCCCAAATACTGAAAAACAAGGGCAGAAATGCGATTAGAACAGCTCATAATCATCTTTTTTTCAAAACTAAATATTGTTATTGCTCATTGTGTGATAAAAAACCACAGTAATTTTCAATCCAACTTCTCTCTTCTTAATCTTCCAGACTGATGATATCAAAATTAAGCCTAATTTCTGTATACATGTCTGTAGTCTTGTATTTTTCCAGGTGAAATATTGTGCTGTGTGAGGGTGTGATGTATTGAACAGCACTGACTGCAACATACAACACACATCCATTCATCCAGATACAGGAACATTGTGTCCATTTTGGCCTTGTGTCTGTGCTAACATTGCACATCGGCAGGTGGTTTTGGTCCTTTAAGCAGCTTGACATGCTGTGGTTATAATGAACAGTCATTGCACAAACAATAATAATAAACACAGGTTGTGAACCTCATGAGGGTGATTAATTAATGAAAGTGTCTTCATTTTTTTTGGGTGAACTATTTCGTTAACACTTTAATCTGCTTGTCTACAGTCCCACACTGTTAAACACACACACACACACCTCTGACTAACGTCACACATCCACATACAAAACACACACACACACACACTGACATGCCAGTTAATCTCACATATATGCAGCCACACAATTAAACATTTCTTCAGAAAAACAACAAAGTAATTCTAAATCACAGAGTGTTATATCAGGTGTGATTTGGTCACACCACAGTGTTATCATGTCTGATCTAATCAGATGTCTTCACATAAACTCACATTTTTTGGTAAGAGTTGATGGATGTTGTTATTTGGTTTATTTCAGCGTAAAATGAGTCTGTCATTTATGTTAAAATAAAACAAAATGATTAACTACAAAAAAACACACACACACACACACACAAAATTGCAAATTAAGTTTTAAGGATTAATCTTGTATTCTTTAATCTTTAAAAAAAAAACTCATAACACTTACCCTACATGAACTATTTATGAAAGTATTAATTATTAATTATTTAATCTATAAAAGGCACAGAATCCTAACCCTTCATGAACTAAAGTATTAAATACAATAAATAAAATAAAAATATTAAATACATTTTTTTTTTGCTAAAAAAAAAAGGACACTGAAAAAATTACATGCTTCATCTTTAAGGGTTATTTTCATATTATTTAATCTATAAAATGCTCAAACCCTTACCCTAAATTAACCAAATAAGAAAGTATAAAATTAAATAGAAATAAAAAAATAAATGATTAACTACAAATCCCAAAAATTTATGATTCATTTTATATTCTTTTATTTTTTTAATATATCCACCTTATCCTTCCCATAAAAATGGGCCATTTGTAAATTCCATGGGTCTAGGTTCCGGTCTCATTCACTTCCAGCTAGTTTTATCTGTACAAAACTGCTAGTTTGGCTGCTTGTTATTGAAAATTGATGTGTCTTACCATATTATTTTAATGTATTATCTTAATTATGAACACACTGGTTTAATGCAAACAGTAATTTTGCATAATAACGTTGTAATTCTTCTCATTATTTACCTACAGCGGCTAATGAACCGGAAGTCTCACCCATAGGCTTATTTCCACACTGAAGAATAGGGTGGATAAAAACCTCAAAATCCTAACCCTACATGAAGTATATATAAGAAAGCATTAAGTATTAAAGTAATAATAAATAAAATAAAAAAGAATTACAACAAATGAAAAAAAGTGAGAGAAGACATTTAAGAAATGCATGCTCCATCTTAAAGGATTCATCTCATATTTTTAAATCTCAAACTCAAAACCCTAATCCTACACAAACTATATATGAATTTCTTAAATGAAAAAAAAAAATCTTGAAAAAAAAAAAAAACCTTACAGGATTCATCTCATATTTTTTAATCTTAAATTCAAAATCCTTCAAATATATTCAATAAAAATACAAATAAATAAAATCCAAAAAAACAGCCAGCAAACTAGGGCTGCATGATATATCATTTCAGCATCAATATCGCGATGTGCGCATCCGTGACAGTCACATGTGCGATGTTTAGTATACTGATCGTTATATTTATACTGATGGTTTTCTTTGCTCACACACAGACACCGTGTCTACACCGGACCCGACAAAGCGACCGATGCAAATCAACTGAGAAAGAAAATGGATGTGTAACGGTATACTGACAGCAGTTTAATGTTCCGGAGGCTTTCTGTGTCATGAATGTTAATCAAACAACAAAACACAGAGAGAAAAATCACTTTTGTAGATTTAACACAGATTTATTAGATTTAATTTATACAGTGAAGACTATGCAGTGTTATTTTACGTTTGATTATTCAGTTTCTGTATACTGTTAGACTTACTGTTTATTTCATTTTTATCTTTGTTCTATTATATTTATCCATGCTTGTACATTGTTTATTTTCTAAGCCGATTTACTTACCTACAAAATCACGCCAATCATTGATTATTATTTTTTTCCAAATAGAGCTATTCAAGTCATCTGGTGATTTTTCTTTCATATTGCAATATATATCGCAATATGAGTTTTATTTTCCAATATCATGCATCCCTACAGTAAACACACTTGTATGTCAGCTGTGTATCAAAAATGAGCTACGCACGAGGCATCCATGGAGAACCGTGTCACTTCCTCTCCCGTCGATGACATCATCCATAAACCGTGACATCACACATCAACACATCTCCTTTATTTAGCCTCTCACCTCACTGATCTCTCAATGCTGCATGACTCACTCATTCAGAGTCTCACTACAACTTTCCTTGACTAAATGAATGAGTCACCTGCAGTAACCCACCTGAGGGCCGACGAACCCACCGTCCGCTCCGACATTCTTACAGGAACACTGCAAATGCTGATTAGTTAAGTTTACTCGAGTGCCTTATGGAAAATTATCTCCTCACTGCCTCGTTTCTATTGCCCAAATGAACTCTGGTGTAAGACTCAAAGCTTAGAAAGGAAACGAGGCCGGAAGCGGACGATGAGTCACTGAATGTTTTGGCAAATAGTATTTGGCTGAAAACAATGACAGAGGCTTTGAGTCTTTTGACTGATTGTATTAGACAAAATAAAGTTTGTTTCTATGTGTAAGCATAATGTAAAAATAATAATAATAATAATATAGATAATGACATAAATATAGGTTACTAGCAGGTAACTAGGTTTACTAGCAACACATAGTAAAATGTCAAATCAAAAATGACAGAAAAGTAAATAATTTAATATATATTTTAATATTAAATATATATTGATATTTTGATATAGGTTTATTGATATATTGATATAGGTTTTCAGCAACATTCAGTAAAATGTCAAGTTCATCAAAACACAGTAAAATGGCCAGAAAAGTAAGTAACTTTAAATAAATGACAGAAAAGCAAATAATTTAACATATATTTTAACATTAAATATATATTTTGCAACATAATCTTTTTAATGTATGGGGTTTTTTTTAATACTTTTTCATGTATTTTTGTCACTGCAAGGAAGTAGCTACTAAATGTAGTAAAATATTAAGATAATCAAAGTCCTTAGCTAAAAGTTTTTTTTTATTTCATAGTAAGTATACTTCAAATACATTTACATATTTATTGACATATCATATTTGGAATATTTATTTATTTCATAATGCACATTTCTTAATATTACACTTAAAATGTGCTTTAATATCGCTATTAATGAGGATTGTATGATCTCTGTATAATATCAGTGTGTAATGCATTTAAAGTATTTAAAGTGTACATGAAATATACTCGCAATAGTTACACTTTATCAATATCAGATATACTTAAGTATATTTCAGCACTACTTCCGCACAATTAAATGCATTAAGCACAAAATTAGTTGTTCCAATTTAGCAGTTTACCAGTTTACTACAATAAAATTATGTACAACTGCAGGGTATTTAAACATGTAAATTTATTTGTAGTATGCTTAGCAAAAAATAAATGTATTTAAAATACATTTTAGTATATTTTTACTAGTGGTATAATGACCATACAATATTTTACAATATTATTTATATTACACCTATAGGTTTTTAGGAGCTGACAATAAAATGCCAAGATAATTACATACAGTAAAATCAATTGAAATAAACGACAGAAAATTAAATCAATTAATATATATCATAACATTAAATATATATTTTGCAATATTATTTTATTTTTAAAACTTTTGTAACTGCAATGTCAATGCAAAATGTCATGATAATCAAAGACAGTAAATAATTTCTCATCAAACTAAGGCTCAAAAACTCTACAAAAGTAAGAAAATGCAAAGGCTTTGCAAGTTCATTTTCTCATGTCGCTGTGTTTTGAAATATATAAGTACATGTTGTTTTCTCAGCAATGCCAACAGGGGGCTTTTGCTTCTTTTACAATCAGTTTCTACACTCAGATACTGTCATGGAGTTAAGAAATGTTGAAGAGCAGTTGAAGTTAGTTAAATAGCTGACATAATGCTATATACAAAAGAACAGCAATTTACTTTACATTCAAATTCACAGAACGACAATGGATCTTAATAAATGTGTCAACAACTACACAGAACAGCACAAAACACACATAGATAAATTGGTTCACTATATTGTCAAAATTATGGAACGTGTGCTATATATTCACAATGTTGCATGACCTAAGTGCATCATAGCTTTTAATAAAAAATAGTTTCCACTTAAACCTAATCAAGCAAAGGCTGGATCTAATGTCTGTAGTCTGTTTGAACACTGGTCGCGTGTGTTTGAAAAGCAGTCAATGTCAGCAGCTGTCCTTTTAGTTAAATGGAGCATAGTGTGTGTGTGTGTGTGTGTTCATGCACAGGGTCACTCAATAAGGGAACTGTAAAGAATAACACACATTTAGCCCTGCAAAGGGACGCCAGAGGGGTTTAGTATGGACGCCGCTAACTTTTGCCAAATAACTCTTACCAAAACATATCAAACTCAAAGAAGGAGCTAGAAATACTGTCCTTTTCTTTCTCTGTCACTCTCTGTATGTTAAATGCTTAGAGAGACCTTCGTCACAGATAATAAAACACATCAATTTAGTTCCCATCAATTGCACGCCGCTTTGCACGATCTAATTCAGTCGTGTTGGCGCTTCGTGTTTTGCCTCTACAGTAACTGACTATTCAGAAGGAAAAAAGCTAGAAGGGAATAATGTATGATTCATTCTGCACGAATCCGAGTCACCTTTAGCTCAATGGGGCCGTGAACATGCTTATATGATCATAAACACACTAGACAAAACACTTAAAATGCATGATACCGCAAGATCTGAGGTCTATGCTCAATAAGCATTGACTGTTATACAAATATGTTCATACAACGGAACTGAAATGCACTTATTATAGCAAAAACATCTCAAAAATGTCCGCAAACAACCCTAAAAGGAGACAATGATATTGGTATTTGTATAGTGCATGTATAGAAGACAAATGTACATGCACAACAGAGTTTTCAAGCGTTTTCAGCAAATCGTTAGTGAACGATTTATATATATATATATATATATATATATATATATATATATAAATATATTCTTTATATATAATTATATTTATGCATTTAAATCAAATGCACAGAAAGCAGGTGCTACATGCATGCTAAACATGGCATGCTCAAACGTGCACATAGTTGCACGAATCAAAACAGATCTTTTGACTGTTGAAGTTATCATGTTTGTCTTTGCATATAGATGTGGACAAGAATAACTGCTCTGTCCTGCACACGTCATGATCCCCGGAGACGATACAGTAACAGAACTGTAGCCGGAACAACATCCCCCTGGTCTGGTAACCGGTCGCCGTGGTTACGCGATTTGCATGCACTTCCCTTTTGATCTGATAAACTTGCAGTTAATTTGAATAGATCAAATATGCAGAGGTAAAAAATAAGCGGTCGCATGGACAACTGAACCAATATGTCAGTGATATTTAAGGAAAGCAGAGAATATATCACAATAATGTTGTACACAGAGAAGATGGATAACTGAACTTGTGTTATATTACAAGGGCAGTCAAAGTCTCTGAAATACAGATGCGTGTAAGGCTGTGTTATGATAGAAACATGCTATACTGTATATAATTAATTAAATAAAGCTATGTTGCAAAGCTATGGTTGTACAGGACTGTTTTATTTATTTACATGCAACACCGACACTGTTATTGAACTGAATAATGATACTGTTATCTTCTTTAGAGCTGCTTTAAAGCTAATTTGACAACATTCTAACATTATTTTCCTGTTTATTTAATGTGAAGCAGTTTTGAAACAATCTAAAACACTAAATAAATAAATGTGATTTGAAAAATGTAGATTGAGACAAGGTTGATCAATGTCACACTTGCAACTTTCCAAATGAACTTTAACTGATGTTTTGTTTTAGTATCACTGAGATACTATTCATATTTCCAATTAGTTTTAATTTTTTAATTTTTCTGTTTTTGTTTTAATTTTAGTTATAGTAATTGAGTTGTGTTTTTGCCATTTTTTTTTTTTTTTTTTAATGTGTCTATATAGTTACTTTTAGATATTGTAGTACATCAAGTTAAACTAAATGAAAATGTGGTGCCATGGCAATTAATTGATTTATTTAAAAGTATAATATTTTATTTCAAGTAATGTTTGGTTATGGTTTTAGTACTATAATAACCCTGGTTGAATCACAGGTGCTTATGATATTAATTTCACTTCTTTGTCTTTAACTCAAGTGTTATAAAATATCAAACACTGGTTATGATTAATCATCCTTTTGATTTGTTTCTATCAAGTTCCAACAGAGAAAACAAATCCAATGAGATGAAGTATCTTCACTTGTTCTAAATTTGGTCATTTATTCAAACAAACATGATTATTTAGTTCATACTGTATTAATTAATTTCCACCTATTTTTTTAACTGTAATACCAAATCCGATTCACCTCATACCGCCCACCTACACATGCATGTAAGACTCAGAGGAAACAGACGGCATGTAAACATGGTACTGTATGTGGCGGAACATTCTGTGCTTTTATGGTCACTTGTGAACATAACGGTGCTGTTTTGAGTAACTGGCGACCTGCATTATTCCAAATTGTACACATAATCCTCTCTGTACCGGCACATGGATGGAAAACAACAAGGGAAACGCAGAAGACAGAAAGCATTTGGAT
The DNA here is from genome assembly GCF_018340385.1 of Cyprinus carpio. Lineage (NCBI taxonomy): Eukaryota > Metazoa > Chordata > Actinopteri > Cypriniformes > Cyprinidae > Cyprinus > Cyprinus carpio. The sequence goes on along the minus strand of NC_056617.1, from coordinate 3,018,466 downwards.
CTTACCTTAACGACATACGTCACTCCAGGTCCGGAAATCTTTTCGCTGGAGTGCAGCCATCCACGAGAAGGCTTATTCACCAGCCCGCCGCAGCCCGCGGCACCCGTCCCTCCCAGAACCCAGCCCTCTCCGCCAGGCTGAGACTCTTCCATCCTGCCCTTCTTCCCCGAGCTGGCCGAGCCGGGCTCCGGCGGTGCGTGAGGCGCTCCAGAGGCCGCAGGGAGGGCAGACGGGCTGCCGGATCCGCCTCCTGTCGCTCCTCCCTGGAGCTTGGACACGGCCAGGTCCTTGACGGCAGACGGCAGGCCCTTGATGCCCAGCAGTCCGGAGGAGTTGGCAAATTTGAGGTTGGAGACTTTGCTGATGAGGGTGCACAATGTGCCGGACTCTTCGGCGGGGTCGGGCGGCAAGACCTCGGCTGGCAGGGCGTACGGAGGGTCGCCCACGGGCGGCGACGGCGGGACAGCCGAGACCTTGGCGTTCATGGAGAGACCGTGCAGAAGCTCATCGACGGACGTCACTGACTCATTCCGGAATCGGTTGTATTTAGCACGGTGAAGCATTCCCCTCGGTGTGCCAGCCTACACGCGAACGGACACATCCAACTCCCAGCTGACTGTCCACTTCTTTAGCATGCTGGAGCCGAGAAAGAGTCCTCGAGGGTTCGAAGAAAGAGAGCGAGCGGCCGTCAGGAAAATCCAACGCTGTGCGGCAGTGGCAGCAGCAGCTCGGGGACCAAAAATAAACCACAAAACGCGGAATCCATGGAGACAGAGGACGACGAGAGAGAAAAGCAGCGCGAGGTCGCTCCTCTACAGAGATAGAGAGCCAGAGATGGCAGAGAGAGAGAGACAGAGCTCTAGTGAAGAGATGTCTCTCTCTCCCCCTGCATCCTGGCAGATCCCTGAACATGCATGACTCACTCGGAGAGAGAGAGAGAGAGAGAGAGAGAGAGAGAGAGAGAGAGAGAGAGAGAGAGAGAGAGACCCTTCTCAACAAAAGACTCACTCAACACTGCAGAGCACTTTCCGTTACAAAAAAACTCCCACTTACAGCTCGGTAGAACCAATCAATTCTCAAAATTCGCACTGGCCGTAGGAACGCCTCTCGCTTTGATTCAATCTGGATAAACAGAACGGAAAAGAGTAATAAACAGATCACTGTAGTGAAATCCGAGCTCAGTCAGAATGAACTAGAATCAAAATCAGTCCACTGACATAATTCAATGCATAGAGTACCGTACCGTATTGTTGGATCACATGTACGCCACACAGAATGAAACGTCAGTCGCCGTGCATGGCGATCGCTATTTTTCCGCACAAGCAATCGCAGTTTTACTTGAATTCAGAAGCAAGGCTCTCTAGTGAAAAGGTGTGTTGATTGAGAAATGATAATCTATCAAAATGACATGAAATATTTGAAAGCGTTCACCTTTCGCCCGCAACCGCATCAATGTGGTTGGTTCTACCTCACTTATGCATCGCCATTGTTAACGGCAAGTTTAAAACGTGCTCGAATTTAAACCAAAAGAACGATACAGCTTTATCTCTTTGTTTGTCACATTTGTTCTTCCTTACGTACTACAAAACGTCGGCATAAATCCATCCACGCCAGCACTCAAATACCACCCCCCCTTCAGAAGGCAAAAGAAGCTGAGCTTTGCTCCTCAATGAGCTTTGTTGAATAATTAAACAACCCTTTCAAACACACAACGTTGAGATTCTATCTCACTAAAACGCCATCCAGATTCAGCGGGGATACGACCGTAAATAGTAATGTCAGATGCCCCATTAAAAAATAGCCGACGGGTTGAAGCCCACGACATTAAGGCAGCAAAAAAACAGCCATTCATGTAAAATGTCCAGAAGAGCTCATGACAGGGAAGCGGCAGTCATTCACAAGCTTCCTGTAACGCTGCGGCTAACGCACTGCAGTCCCTCCCAGCGTCTCGCTTTCCTGCCTGCCTGCAAATTGAAAAAAAAGAAGAAAAGACAGAGAGAGAGAGAGAGAGAGAGAGAGAGAGAGAGAGAGAGAACAAGGGTTTGTCTTCTCCGCTGAGACAAAGTGTTAAAAGGGCTCCTCGCTCGTTTTTGTCACAGAGATGCAGAAAAGAGATGCTGAGGAGAGGAAGAGAGGATGCTGGGTGAAAATGATTCAGGCTGGCTGTGAATGGAAAGGCAGACGGGCATACCGACGTTTCTGTGAATGAAGTCAGGCCTCGGCAGCTTTCTGCACGGCAATCCCTCGGGTAGGATCCCGACTGCCCAATCAGGGAAGAGCAGGGTGACTCATTCAGGGTAGGCTGGCTGAATAGTGGGTTAAACCACTTGAAGCACAGGTGATGGGAGAAACCATTCTCACCTGACAGCACTGCGTACTGCTGGCTGCATCGCTTCTAACCTCCTGAAAGCATGCAACCCACTTCTGAAACACATCTTCGCAAGATGCACTGCCTTTTTCGGAAGAGAATAGCGATGCTCAATTGCACTGTCTGGTAAACTGGCCCCTCCTGAGTGCACATTTTGCACATTCATATGAATGAAGGCTGATCAAAGAACATAGACTGAACTGAATCGACTGAATTATATGATGCGGCCGGCACAGCTAAGCAGTTTGCTTGCAGTATGTTGATCTGGAAATTAAAAACAGGCAGAAAAAACAAATAAAAAGAACTAGATTTGTGCATTTCTTGAGGAAAATTTCAGTGGTGATTCTTGTTGCAAAAGTCACCACCAGGATGCAAGGGTGCTGTGAGTGATTGCTAGGTAGTTGCTATACAGTTTCTAAGGTGTTCTGAATGTTTTTATTGTAATACTATGCAGTTGGTAGGATATTAAGTGCTATGCAGTTGATAAGGTGTTCTGGGTAATAATTATTGTGATGCTATCTGGTTGCTAGGGTGTTCTGACTGGTTTTTATTGTGATGCTGTGTAGTTGCTAGGGTATTAGGATGGTTGCCAGAATGTTTATATGCAGTTGCTAAGGTGTTCTGAGTGTATAGTTGTTTCTTAGGTGTAACAAGTTGTTTTTAGTGTAATGCTTTACAGTTGGTAGACTGACTGCTAGCTAGTTGCTATCCATTCAGCTAACAAATACTTACTGATATATACTTACATGTGCTATGCAGTTGCAAGGTATTTGGACAGTTACAAAAATGTTGCTATGTGGTTGCTAAGGTATTACACTGGTTGTCAGAATGTTTATATGCAGTTGCTAAGGTGTTCTGAGTGTGTTTTATTCTTTCTTAGGTGTTACGAGATGTTATTTAAACACATACAATAATTTTACTATTGGTTGCTAGGTGGTTGCTATGCAGTTGCTAAGATGTTCTGAGTGATATTTACTGTGATGCTATGCAGTTGCTAGGGTATTTGGACAGTTACAAGAATGTTGCTGTGTGGTTGCTAAGGTATTACAGTGGTTGTCAGAATGTTTATATGCAGTTGCTAAGGTGTTCTGAGTGATACTTATTGTTATTAAGGTGTTCTGAGTGATACTTATTGTGATGCTACACAGTTGCTAGGGTATTCGGATAGTTACAAGAATGTTGCTATGTGGTTGCTAGTGTGTTCTGGGTGGTTTTAACTGTTGCTAGGGTGTTCTGAGTGGTTTTTATTGTGATGTTGTGCCGTTGCTAGGGTACTAGGATAGTATCCATGATGTTGCTGTGCAGTTGCTAAGGTGGTCTAAGTGGTTTTTATTTGTTGTTAAGGTGTTCTGTGTTTTTTACTGTGATGCTGTGCAGTTGCTAGGGTAATAGGATGGTTGTCAGAAGGTTTATATGCGGATGCTAAGGTGTTTTGAGTGTTTTTTTATTGTAATGCTATGCAGTTGATAGGGTATTGGTTGCTAGGTGGTTGCTATGCAGTTACTAAGGTGTTCTGGGTGGTATTTATTGTGATGCTATGCAGTTGCTTGGGTATTTGGATAGTTACAAGAATGTTCCTTTGTGGTTGCTAGTGTGTTCTGAGTGTTTTAATGTGATACTATGTAGTTGCTATGGTATAAGGATCGTTGCCAGAATGTTGCTATGTGGTTGCTAGGGAGTTCTGGGTGGTTTTTATTGTGATGCTGTGCTGTTGCTAGGGTATTAGGATGTTGCCATTTGGTTGCTAAGGTGTTTGTGGGTTTCCACTGTTGAGTGTTTCCACTGTTGCTAGGATGTTGTGTGTGGTTGCTAGGGGGTTTCTTACTCGTTTGGTTTATTCTTCAATGTAAATCTTTGTTTTTTCACCTGTTTTATTGTCCAGCAGATGAAAAATCCTTGCAATGTATGTTTTGAAGTCAACATGAAATGCTATTTGCAACCCATTTTATTTCTCATTTTGCCATAATCCGATTTATTTAAGGAAATTTAAGAACATTTTAAATTCAAGTTTTGAAACTAGCCTTTACATACCAGAATGAAAAGATTTGTTGGAATAACACGCACTAATAAAAAAAAAAAATCAATAAATAAAGTTAACAGGGTCAAATTACTTCACAATGACTTTTAAAATTCAATATAAAAATCTGATCAATAACCTTCAATAATGAATAAGCTTCAGTGGCATTCATCTGGATCAGGATTTCTCTATCGCTATGAACACTACAACTCTTCTCAGGCAGTTTACTCACCGTGGAAAAGAGTTCATCAGGTTCGTCCTTTCATAACACACCTAAAACAAGAAAAACACAGAAAATCTGTTACAAACATAGGCTATAAGAAATCAAACTGTTTCACTGTAAATGTATGTATTACACATTATGCGCTCTATGTTTGTATATTTACACGCATAGAGAGAGCAGAGTTAGTGGGTGGCGGACTATGTGTGTGTGTGTGTGTGTGTGTGTGTGTGTGTGTGTGTGTGTGTGTGTGTGTGTGTGTGTGTGTGTGTGTGTGTGTGTGTGTGTGATTTTCATAGTCGTGACTGAAGTGTGTCGGGTTCACTCCTACACACATGCTCATTAAAACAGCAGGAAGTATTGAAACAGAGAGAGAGAGAGAGAGAGAGAGAGATAACACAGAAGTCTTTCCTTTTCAAAGTCCAAAAATCACATCACATGATCACAAGTCTATGGGACACATATGAGGTAGAGCTGCATGATTATGACCAAACAAAAAAAAAAATCTGATTTGTTGATTATTCCCTTTAAATTGTAATTGCAAATATTAATTATGATTATCACAATTTACACTGAATGAGGTTTATACCATTGTTTGAAGCAACCGCATGCCATATTTTTAGATGAAAATAAACAAGCTGAAAAAACTGAAAGAAAAAAAAACTATGCCTTTCTACTAAGCCTCAGATATGAACTATACAGTGGATTGAGTTCTTCTTAAAACAAAAAAGTTAAAATAATATGCATGGTATTATAATGTTATACTAAAATTAAAACAATGGAAATGCCCTTAAGATAACCTGTAGAAAGAACAGAAGCATGCAGAATAACATAAGTGGATTTTGAATGACTAATTGCCGCTTTGAACGATTACGTAATTTTGGCTTCCATAATTGTAATCACGATTAGAAATCTGATTAATTGTGCAGCCGTAATATGAGGTATGTCACTTTTAAATGGCAAGCTCAAACAAGACAAATTTAGTTCCAGTGACTAATAGTGAGGTTTAGCGTCCTAAAAGCATTTCTTTAACTAAACTGCAGATTTATAATAGACTGTTTTTGTGATGTGGAACTTAAGGACCCTAAAAGATTTGAATGAATGTCTACATACGGTATAAAACATGTAAATACAGAATAAAGAAGTAATATCCACAACATATAGATTACATTTCAACACTGCATTTAACAGAGTAAGCGTTCCGACTGCATCCAGACACATGCGGTCAGAGAGAGAGACGCTGCCTACAGGAACCTTTACTGTAACCATAGTTTCAAAGACAGCATAGCAACAGGAATGAGGTGAGGGGGCCGGCTCTAATGATTGGCAGCTCACATCCGGCGGATGCCATTGGCTGCTGCCAGTGAGTGTTTTCCGGTGTAGCACGGCATATTCGAGTGCACACTACATGCCACTGCATGCGTTTGCAGGAAGATGGAATTCAGGTGTTACTAGGATACCACTACATAAGATCAACATTTGTTTTTGTGCAAACAATCCATAACAAAAATAACTAAGAATGATCCACTATAATATACTCATTAAAAATACTAATCATTATGACTATAAATCATTAAGATTAAATATAAAATCATATACAATAATAATATTAGCATGAAGATTAAATATTATGCATCAGTCCACATTTAATGTGTAAATCTCTGAGTTTATTCAATAGTTTAGTTGTTTGAGTTTATTCAGATAGTTGACATAATAAGGACATGAACTGATGTATAAGGATTTTTGGTTAAGGAAAGTGGACAAAGTGTAAATTTTCACCAATTTAAATGAGCATTTTGTCTTTTTGAAGCTAAAATTACTGATTATTATTTTATTTTATTTATTTTTTGACAGAATAATTTAAATAAAATTATTGTGAGTTCATAAAAACTGCTTGTATGATATAAAATAAGTTATTGTTGTTAGAAAGTTTTAGATTAATGAATGACACAGTTTTGTTTATTTCTGTTTTCCTCTAACGTTATTGTTTTTAAAACGAATATAAAGCATTTCATAAGATTTTATTAATTTATTTATTTTTAGTTTTGGGAAAACTCTTTGTTTGAAAACGTCAAGCACTGACAAAAGTTTCAAGTAATAAAAATGAAATGTTCTAATCATTAAAGAATAAAAATAAAAAGCTAAAATCAAATCAAACGTTGTTTTCTTTCGGTTATACTTTTTAAAGGTTTCTAATCTCATAAGATGAGCAAATCGTCAAGCATGGATCAAAACAGTAGTAACATTTTACACTTTACCTTGAGCAGGTTTCTGAGGCAAAAATATATTATTATGTATTAAATATTTATATTATTTATATTTACAGACGCATATACTTAACCGTTGATCGGTTTCCATAGCAACCGCGCTTTCCTCCGCCCTCCCGCCCTTCCGACGTGCTCACGCTGCCTCCAGTCACATGACCGCTGTCAACCAATCAGAAGCGGCGGCTCCGGTTGAATTGCGGGTTCAAAATCTAAACTGTATCGGTTAAATTTCGGAGAGTGAGTTTGATCGAATCCTTCCTTTACGGATCAATACAACCGAATATTGTCATACCTGACTTCATTAAACAATCTACAATGGCTCATAAACAGATCTACTACTCGGATAAATACACGGACGATCTTTATGAATACCGGTAAGATTTAAAACGAGGCGGACTGAGGCCTCGGTGCGGCGTGTTTGTTTATGTACACGTCATAATGTTTAGTCGTAACATTCCATCTCTGTGAATTGCTTAGTATGGTTATTAATATGTATTTGGTCCTTCTAGGAGCATGTTTAGACGTGAATTCAAAACTAATGCTTGGATTTCCTCCCATGTGCTTTTAGTGTAGTGACGTCATCTTATAGCGTCACATTCACATCTGATTGAAATGCAGTGAGATCTTGTTGGTTGTCGTTTGTGATGGCAGACATGTGGTGTTACCGCGAGAACTGGCCAAACAGGTGCCCAAATCCCACCTGATGACCGAGGACGAGTGGAGGAGGCTGGGCGTGCAGCAGTCGCTCGGATGGGTCCATTATATGATCCATGAACCAGGTGTGTGTGTGTGTTTACACTAAAGTCAGCTGATCTCTGACCATGTGATCTGAACCTGGCATTTGCAAGCTGTGTCCTGAATATTAAAGTCATTACAGGTGAAAAGGGACTAACGTTTGCTCCTGTTTTACTTTTCAGAACCTCATATCCTGCTGTTTAGGAGACCGCTACCGAAACAATAACAGTCAGAGATTCTCGTCTCTTCTGGAACATTCCTGCGGTTTTCGGTGAATGCTAGAGAACTTAACCACGTTTCTGGACTCCTGTGACCATGCTGCGGCATTTCACTGCGATTATGGCCCGAACAGAATCAAGTGATTGTGGGAAAAAAATGTATTTTCAGTGAAAATCTAAGGGCTCTTAACAAAACCATGCGACTCAAGTGCCTCTCTGAGTGAAGCTGAACCTTTAATAAAAGTCTGTGCTGCATCATCAGTGTTCAGAAACCTAAATCAGTGTTTAAGTGGCTGAGCTAAATTCATTTTGGGGATAGAAGATGTATTGTATGCTAAAGGGAGATCACTAGTTGACGTATTGGCCATTCTCAGGTTGAAATTTTTCACTTGCATTAATTCTTCAGGGAAGGCGATTGTAATACTGTACAGATGCTTCACAAAGTTTAAAATGTGCTTATATCACAAATAAAACTTTAATAAGGTAGTTGTAGAAGAAGAGCCATGTTGACAGCACTATCAGCAACTGTGCTACTTAAGAACAGTTTATATGGAGAGAAAAAAAGGTTTTGACACTTTATCATAAATTGCTTTTGAAGAAGAATAAAAAATGATGACTGTGTACACTTGTTTGATCCTTGCTGCTCTTTATAATAAAAAATATTAAAATGCCACTTCATATCTGCTTTGTGTAAAAAACACTTCACAACTTTCAACACATGATGGCGCCACAGCGCGGCTTGAAAAACAGATTCGGTGTTCCTAATATTGGACTTAATTGTTAAAGGGATACTTCCTGACTGGCAGGTAGGGTTTTGATAAAAAAAAAAAAAAAAACTCTGTCTATGCAGTAGAAACGCGGTTTAAAAAATTGCTACACGACTAGAAAATAAAAACCAGAATTAAGCGAAAAAGGTAGGAAAACTTCATCACCCATAATGCACTGGGCTCGTTCAAACTATCCGTGGGCGGGGATACAAAAAGGCGGAAATACGATCTGTAGTTTTCACAAACATTGTTTATTTACTTTAGCTGGTTGAAAATCGGGGAACGTACTCTTTAAAACACAACTTATTAAAGAAAGAAAAAGCACATGTACAACACTTTAATGTTGTATCCCTCGTGTTAATTTGGATAAATTATAATAAAAAATACAAATGTGTTACCTTTTTGAGGGGGATTGCAGAATACTTAACGTGCTTTATCAGATTTCTGTTGTCATCGTTTTCAAAAATTTACGTAAATTACGTTTTATTGTTTGCAATACGAGTCCTGTTTTGACATATTTTAAACAATGCAGATATAAAATATTTGATTCAATGCTAAACACCCTGACATCCTTCCTGGCCTTACTTAATATAGCCTATAAATAAGACGAAAATCACAACATTTGCTTGTTGTATGACTTCGATAGCTGTCAAAATGACAAAAGCCACTAGCTTCGCCTTGTCTGGACTGTGAAACATTAAACAGGCCTGTTCAGTGCTGGATCTTGACCAAGTCTACTTACAAATGCTGCACTTTGCATTAAATCGACTCACCTGTGGCTGGCTCTCACTCATTTCCTGTTTCTGAAGGAACCACATCCTGCATGTGGCAAAAGATGCTCCTAATGAATAAAGGAGGACGTGAAAGTCTCCAACCGCAATATTAAACCACACAAGTTTCATCTGCTCATGTGTAAAACCAGTGATTTAAGAATCGTGTAGAAACATGTACTGAATGTGCACTGTGTGACAGCTCTGCTGCATTATTCAGTTGCATGTGCATACAAAAAATTGCATGCAAGTTTTCAAAACAATGGTAGCTGATCTATAAAATGTGATTTAAAAGCTTAAATGAAACGCTTGTATGTACTGTATCTGTCCACTTTTTGTTTTATGCAGGAGGAGGAAGTTTTACTAAAGCAATAAAGACTGAGAGGTCACTACCCTTGTTTAGAGGTTTAAACAAAGAGTCTGTGTGTGTGTGACATTGACCTTGTGTGTGTGTTATAAAGGTCTGGATCAGCTGGTAAAGCAGCCAGTCTTGATGTAAGGATAAATGACGACAACATTGACCTTGGTTATTATCATTAACTAAAACTAAAGCCATAAAAAGAACCATTTTTTGTTATTTGAGGGGGAAAAAATGAAATAAAATAAAATAAAATACCTAAATTAATTTTATTTCAACTAGTTGCTGAAGCAACATTTATCATTTTAAAATTAAATTGATGTACTAAAATAACTAAAATTAAAATGAAAACTATATAGATATTTAAAAAAATTAACTAAAATTAAAATGGAGACTGAAAAAAAAATAAAAACTTTTATTTTAAATTAGATTAACTTGATGTACTAAAACAACTAAAACTGAAGTGAAAATGAATACAAAATGTATATAAAGACATTTAATACATTTTTTTATTTTTTTATTTTGAAATTGTTAATAAACTATTTAACTTGATAAACTAAAACTGAATTAAAAATGAATAAACTATAGATAGACAGATAGATAGACAGACAGACAGACAGACAGACAGATAGACAGACAGACAGACAGATAAACTAACTAAAATGATAATGAAATTGGAAAATAATAGATAGATAGATAGATGACAGACGGACGGACGGACGGACAGCTAGACAGACAGATAGATAGATAGATAGATTATATTAAAACTAAAATGATAATGAAAATGGAAAATATTAAAATAAAAACAAATTCAAAATCTTAAAAACTATAATAGTATCTCAGTGATAATGAAATAACACTGGTACAAATGAAAACATGGTCTCTCACAAATTATAGAAATATTATTTATTGTGGTTGCAACCTCTTTTGGAGGACAGCAAATATTCTAGTAACTTCTTTGAAATATATCTGCTGAGATAAACATGCAATTATTTAAATAACTCAAGAGGACTATTATAAACACAAATGCTGCTTGCACTAACATGAGCCGGTGTCATTTGCTCTCGAGGATGGAGGGAGTATAAATAGAAGTGTGGACGGTCGAGGAAAAGCAGTTGTCATCAGCCTGAGAGGCCCGTCTCACCGCACTCGTCCTCCACAGATCTCTCAAACAGCCGGAATCCTGACGGGATCCACGGATCAGGAACAGACTCAGAGCACCTGTGAGCGAAGAAACCACCACACTGCACCAGTGTGACATGAGCTGTGTGTGTGTGTGTCCAAGCGTCTGTCCCTGGAGTCAGAAAATGATGCCATGATGAGCGATAATGAGCCGCTTCAGAGAACACCCTGTCCATCACAGCTCTCCTACAGGACAACAACGAGAAACAAGACCATCACAAACACATGATGAGGTCTTCAGCCCACACACAACTAAAACATACAAAATACATCTAAAATAAAAAATATAAAATATCAATCTAATCTAAAAACTGAAATAAAAGAAAACAAAAAAAAAAAAAAAAAAAAAAAAAAAAAAAAAAAAAAAAAAAATATTTAAATCAAAAAAAAAAAAAAATAAAAAATTAAATATATAAAATTAAATTAAATTAAAAATACAATTAAATTAAATAAAAAAATAAAATTAAATCTAAAATAAAATAAAGTATAAAATATGTATTGGGGGTGCAATAAAAGGACATCTTTATTTGTTCAGTATTTACTGGAGCTATTTTAAAGAAGCTTTTCTGTCTAACTGACCTCACTACCAACCCTAAGTCTGATGAGGCAGCATTTTTAATGTGGAAATGCATTATAAATAAATAATGCATATATTTTTGCTTCAGCTGTTGTAAATACTGAATGAAGGCACTTTCACCTTTACCAAATATGTGCAGTGAGCGAATGCGTCTGAAATCAAACAAACACTATAACATTCTTTGAATGGAATCAGTCTCTCATGGTCACCAATGCTGCATGCATTGCATCAAAAACACAGTAAAAATTGTGAAATAATATTACAATTTAAAATAGCTGTTTTGTATATAAATATCTTGTAAAAATGTAATTTATTTCTTTGATGCGCAGCTGTATTTTCAGCATCATTACTCCAGTCTTCAGTGTCCCATGATATTCAGAAATCATTCTAATATGATGATTTGCTGCTCAAGAAACATTTCTGATTATTATCAATGTTGAAAACAGTTGCAACTGTGAAATATCATTCCTGATGATCATTCAGTAAATGTGTTATAAAATCAGTCATGCTGATATCTGTGTGGGTTCTCCCTCACCCATGCTTTCTTCCACTGCTGCAGGAGTGTGTTGTGGTCAGTCAGAGCGGTTCTCCAGCGCTCCACGGCCTCGTCTGAGAGCACACAGAGACACGTTACACCATGTCACAGGTCAGACTAACACAGCAGTGTGATGAAACGCTTTACCTCTGCTGTCGAGCCGAAGCTCCACTCTGGACGTGTCGCTTCCCGCTTCAGACACCGCTGTACACTCGTACTGGACGTCTTTATTCAAAGCCTCCTCCCTCAGCCAGCTGCTGACCAGCACGGCATCATGGGAAACCACCTGTCTGTATTCAGTGACGGGAGTCTCGAGCTTCTGCCCGTTTATGTGCCACTCAACACTTACATCTCTAGGACCTGAAAGAAAACTGCACTTACATATGGATCCTACAGGGTAATTAGCACTTCAGTACACACACACACACACACACTCAGTGTGAACAAGACATGTCCAATCATCTTCATCCACATCATGCTGTTTGTGTTATCACACTCTCATATTACATGCACAACAAACTGTAGCTTCAGATCAGAAAGTGACAATAATCACTACATGTATTTGCTTAGGCTGGATGATCACTTCAAAAAAGACTTTCCAAACAATCTTCAAACAAACTGCCCTTTTCTCTCTCTCTTTGTATTCCCACACTTGTTTTTGTTCTCAAATGTTTTTTTTTTATTGTAAAAAAAATAAATAAAAAAAATAATAATCCAAAAAATGTTTTTACCCTCATGTTTTGTTCCAGTCATCATGACCTTTTTTTAATTTTATTTTGATGAAAATGCTAGTTAATGTTATTGCATTGGACTAAAACCAACTTAAAAGTAATACTTCCAAATAATAATAATAATAATAATAATAATAAAAAGTACTTTTTTGGGGGGTTTTTTCCTCACCTTGTTCACTTCTGTTGTTCCTGGTCAAAAATGACTGGCACAAAAAATCGCTTGTAAATTTCTCATGAAGATTTTGCCAAATACTGGATCTTTTTTTATCAATTTCTTTTGTTTCAAGTAACAGAAAAAGCTGATAAAATGATTAGATCCAAGTTTTGGTGATAATACAGCATAATGAAAGGCTTTTTAAAAGGCTGGTTATTTTTGACTAGAAAACCAAATGATGTAAAGGATTTTCAGCAGCACAAGGGTTAAATGAGTGTTTCCAGCATCACCACAAGAAACTTTGACTCGTCCCTTAGTTTGTAAAAATGTAAACATTGCACAATAAAATACATGCCAAATACACATGTCTTTAACACACACACACACAAATCACTTGTGCAAAGTTATATGCAAACTTTCACCTTATTACTCTGTAAAAACCAGTAACTTTCATCAGTACATGGAGTACATGACGGATGTACATGGTGACAAATAACATAAAGCTCATCCACCAAGAAATTAGTTGATCACACACACACACACACACACACACACACACACACACACACACACACACACACACACACACACACACACACACACACACACAGAGCAGGAAAATGACTGATACTGTCCTCTCCTGATGATAATGGAACTGTTCTTATTAAGTGCAATTATACCATAGTGTAGTTTACAAGATGATGAACATGAATTATCCATTAGTACAGGACCATTCAAAGATTTGGGGTAAGATTTTTTTAAAAATAAATTAATATTTTTATTCAGCAAGGATGCATTAAAATGATCAGCAGCGAAAATAAACCTTTATAATATTGCAAACGATTTCTATTTCGAAAACATGCTGTTCTTTTGAACTTTCTATTCATTAATTAAAATGTATCACGGTTTTCACAAAAATATTGAGCAGCACAACTGTTTTCAACATTGATAATAATCAGAAATGTGGGAAATCAGCATTTCTGAAGAATCATGTGGCACTAAAGACTGGAGTAGTGATGCTGAAAATTCAGCTTTGATCTCAGAAATAAATTACATTTATCAATAAATTCACATGGAAAAATGTTATTTTAAATTGTAATAATATTTCACAATTTTACTGTATTTATGATCAAATAAATGCAGCCTTGGTGAGCAGAAGAGACTCTTTCAAAATTTTTTTAAAAAACCTCTGAACCCCAAACTTTATTTTATTTTTTTTGCAGAAAAAGCAAAGCCTATTTGAATAGATTTGTGAGGTTTATATTTGTAATTCCTCACAAAGATTCTGTGTGTCATGAGTTTGCATGTTAAAACAATATATAATATACAGCTTCATTAACACATCTCAACACAATAAACAGTGTTTCACATGTTTTGCCATTCAAAAATTTATTCAGGCTCTCTTCCAAAAAAAAATCTGAAGAAACTTTGTACATCTTTCATATGTACATATACTGTATTTACACTGTACATGACTGGAACGTCCATCACTCCTTCACCTTCATTTACAAGAGTCCAAGACTCGCGTCAGCAGGTAACACAATCATAATAATCATAAATTAGGATCTGAAGATAATTTTGAAATAAAAATAAAGGAAATTCAAAAATTATTCACCAATAAACTTATTCAGTCTTTAAAAAAAAAAAAGGTGTAAAAATAAAAATTTGAAAACATTTTAGGCATCAGACGGTGTGCAGAAGATCTGGATCATGCAGACACACAAACACTGTCTAAATACTCTACAGTGACTTCCTCTTTCTCTCCTCTACTTCCTGTCTGACCTCTGGCTTCTCGGCCAATCAGAACACTTAGGAGGAGGAGCGAAAGGAAGTCACACTTCAGAGTACTGAGACGAGACAGATGAGTGAGAGAGAAAGGTCAGAGGTCAGAGGCAGCACTCACCCAAGGCCAGGCAGAAGAGCAGAAAGGCCTGGTGAGGGTGAACGCTCCAGGACTGCTCCCTCAGCAGAGGAGGAATCAGACGAGCCCCGGCCAGACCAGGAGGAAGAGGAGGAGGAGGAGGAAGAGGAGGAGCCGGGCAGGGACGGAGGGGAAGGAGGAACAGCCCAGGAAGCTGAGCAGGACACAGGAAATGGAGGGAGAGAGACAAATACGAGAGTGTGCTGAGAATCAGAGGAGGACAGCAGATTCGGAAACGCCACGCGGGAAAACACAGCACACAAACAACGGCCAGGTCACCTTTCACCCCAAAATCAAAAGAAAAACATACAAGACAATTTCTGCATTTTTTTTTTCATGAGATTTAAGCACAGTTTTTTCTATTTCCATAATGCCCAAAAATACTTTATATGTAATACAGTCATGAATATTATCCCATCAGGATGCAATTTATTACCATCATCATCTTTATTATTATTATTTATATTAAAATGTCAAAGTACTGTCAAAATGACCAAAAAAAAAAAGGTGCTAAGAATGATTTTAAACATTAAAGTCCAAAATCAAAAGTTATAGTTATATATAGCATACATATACAGCATAAAGAAAAAACTGTTTTTGTGACATTTAGGAGCAGATGTCTTCTTAATATAGTAATTAACACAATGAAAAAAAATATATATTTTTGAATTAAAATCAATGCAAAAAAGGTCCTAAAAATTGTCCTTTTATAATAATAATAATAATAATAATAATAATAATAATAATAATAATAATAATAATAATAATAGTAACAGTTTCTCATTTTGTTAATAGTTTTCCATCAAAAAATAACTTATATGTACTACAATCATGAAAATTACCCTGTCAAAATATGAAATGTAAAATGCAAAAAAACAAACAAACAAACAAAAAAACTTTAATTCCAAAAAAAAAAAAAAAAAAAAAAAAATAAAAAAAAAGAGAAAAAACCCCTCCAAAAAGTAGATTTTCTTAAAATCAGTCATGAAATAATGTCAAAATGGAGAAAGAAGAGAAAAAAAGAAAGAATAATATGGTCCTAAAAATTTTCCTTTTTATGCAAAAATGTTTTGGTTTTTCTTAAAATTTTGGGGTTTCTTGGCATTTTTTAAGATACAGTATTTACACTATTATTGCTGACATACAATTAAATAATATAATATCTTTAAAAAAGATCTGAAACAAAGCTTTCAAAGCTGACGTTTGTGGACTACAGTGGAAAAGTCTCACGAATCACACGTATTGTTATGTGAGACAGCGGCCCTTTCGCAGGTTAAGTGTGTTAGACATCTCATCTGCATCCACAGCACAAACCACCACAGGAAGCTGTGCAAGAGACACATCACAGTGTTTTTGGTCTGTTATAGTTCAGTCTGGCTCCATGTTTGAGCTCTTCCAGAGCAGTTCTTCGTCATGAGATCCTGCGTGTGTGACACTGAAAGCATCCCTGAGATTCCTTCAATCCCCACTTCAGGTCAGACCCAACACTGCAAGAATGATTTACTCAGAATATCAGTACTTTTCCATCGTCAACATCTGAACATTCTTAAATCAAGATACATTTACTAGAGAAGGAAAATTAATTCTGGAAAAAAAAAAATGAAGTGAGTTTATGCTTAAAATGTCTATATATACATTTAGAAGAATTTAATACGAATTTAATAAGAATAAGGCCAAAAAATACTTTATATGTAATACAGTCATCAAAATCAACCTGTCAGAACAATAACAAATTTTATAATTTTTATTTTAATTTTTTTGTTAAATTATTACTGTTATGAAATTATGTCAAAATAAATAAATAAAAAGTACAAAGAAAAGGCCTTTTATGCAAAAAATAAATAAATAAAATAAAAAATAAATCAATAAAAAAAGATTTGGGTTTCACCTAAATAACATTTTAACGCTAAAACTTTCATTAAACTTTTCTTTCATAAAGCAAGACTCAAGAAAATGTATGTTGATTTAAGAATATTTAGATATTTGTAACAGAAAACATGACAAAAAATTCTAACTAAGAAATACATTTTTGCAGTGCAAGCCAAAGCTGAACGTCAAACGCCCCACAAATATTCAAAAACAGCCCGGTGCTCCAATTTGGAAAACATCACGAAACTTACCAATTTGGTAAACAATGTTTCCAATTTGGAATCTTATTTGGTATTCTGCGTCTGTTCTTGCAGAGCTGCGGTGATTCTGTGAATGCGAGTGAAAAGCGGTGCATCAGTACGGCGTGTCGGCGTCTGCGTCTGCGTCTGCGTACTCAATCGGCTGCGATGCACAGTCCACGTCGAAGGGCTGCTCTTTCGAGGGACTGTCGTCATTGCCGGATGGAACTCCGCCGTTCCCACATTCCGGCTCCGTCTCGTATCCAGTGTCTCTGAGTGTGCGCAGCGGATGCGCTCCGTTCTGATTGGCCGGATCCATCTTTTCCTGCACTGTCTCCATCAGGCCGGCCTCGCAGGCTGCATACTCCGGCTGTGGCTTTTTATTTGAGCCGAGCAGCGCGGATCGCAGGCGGAGACACGGCGCAGGCAGGTACTGCATGTAACAGTTGTACGCCAGAGCGGCGAGGAAGAGCAGGAAGAAGAGCAGGAAGAGCGACAGCAGGGCCACGCTGTTGTCCTGCTGAATGTATTTAGCCGAGGGGTCGAGCGTCTCTGTGCGTGTGGGTAAGTTGCTGACCTCCGGGGGGATGTAGTGTTTGGGTTTAATGGCGTTGCTGGGAGGGGTTGTTAGTGAGGGAGCGTCCGTGTGAGCCGGCGTTAGTCCCGAGCCGTTACTGGTATTACCTTCCTCCGGTGGGAGCGTAGACGCGGCGCTGGACGGATGCAGAGCAGATACGGACGGTGCACTCTCAGGAAGCTCCAGTTGAAGCGCGTATCCCACCACCAGACGGGTGAAGTTCTTCCCCATGGACGCTTCGACGGACCAGCACTCGTAGCGGCCGGCGTCCTCCGGCATCACGCTGTAGATCAGCAGCCCGTTCTCGCTCAGCAGGAGGAAGCGCGAGGCTTCGGTCAGGACGCGGCCGTTGAGCTTCCACAACACCTGAGCCAGGTTTGAGCGCACCGGACACGGCAGATCGGCAGAGCCGCCCGGCTTCACCAACACCTGCTGATAGTCGCCCACCGCCAGAGGAGAGACTGCAACACACAGACAGTTATGGGTCAGCTGCTACATCAATACAGTCAGTTATTAGTTATTAGGCAAGGAGAAGTATGACTAGGGTTGGGAGTCGAAAATCAATTCCAATTCCAGAATTGGATACTTAAGGCCAGGAATCAGATACTTGTTGTAAAATTAAAATTTCAGTTCCACCTATCAATTCCTGTGTGCGCATCTTTTATTTTTAGGTGGCGAAGAGGGGCTGTTAAAAATGTATTTGTCTTTGATTACTTCATTCAAAAAAACTGATTCATCCAGTAATGAACCGAGCAAATCTTTCTATGCATAAATTCCATGAGATTTTTGTTAGTTCTTCAGAATTGTGAGAGAACTACAACCATGCATCCAGCTCTTAATCCAGTCCAGTTTTTATGTTGCCTGCTGATTTTTGTTCATGGTATTCAGCAGCAATTAAATGTTTTGCAAAAAAGACACAAATTTTTTTTTTTTACATTTTTTAACCACATTGGAATGGAAACTTGGAATCGAGAAGCAGAATCTGAATTGGAATTGATAAAATTCACATGCAACAATACAATCACTCAAAAATGTTACTAGATATAAATGTTTTAGATAAAAAATGTACATAATAAAAGTATAAAAAGGCACATATACATATTCAATTGTATGGTTATACTGGTGCTTATGAATAAAATAATTAAATTAAATTCTTGCTTTTGTTCGTGCAGTTAAGAAAACATGTAATGATTATTTAGAATTATTTGTACTGTATTTCAATTCATGTTTTGAGAATTTTGAATCTATCTGGCTCTAAAACTATTTCAAAATAAATACGCAATTGATTTATATTATAAAGTTACAGGAATTAAAATATATTATATAGTAAATTATAAATAGAAATAAATAAATAAATTCATTAATTACCTAATTATAATTTATATCGGTTTTTTTATATTTTAATTTAGTTTGTTATAAATATATGTTATAAATATATCTAAAGTGTATCTATCTATCTCTCTCTATCTCTCTATATATATATATATATATATATATATATATCTATCTATATATATATATATATATATATATATATATATATAAACAAACCATATATAAATTATACAAAATTATAAATTGATTACTATTCCTCTGACTCTAAAATTATAAAGCATAAGTTATTTTATAAAGAGAAATACTTAATCTAAATAAAATACTATTAAATACAAAATATAATAAATGAAAATATAACACATAAAATGTATAATAATATATAATAAATGTATAATATATTATAAACATTGCCACTTAAAAATTGCCTAGCACTAGTCTAGTACACACACTCACATATATCTTAAATCTTATATTTTCTTCTGTTAGTGAGTATGTCTATATAATTATTAGAATTACAGTGATTGTTTTGTTCCTCTGTGCCAGTTACTGTAAATCTAGACAGACAAAAACTTGGCACCAAAACAGGACCATTTGAGCTCAAATTTATTACTGATGACATTTCTACATGGCACACCTGTAGGGCATGTCCCAGCATCCCCTTTGAGGCTCTGAATCAACTTCCTGCAAAAGCACACACAAAACACACAGATCAGAGTAAACACAGACACACCTAATCTAAGATGATAATGCTGTCTGGCAAACATATTCCAGAAAATACATTCAAAAGAGTCTTTAAAAGACTTACACTCTCAAATAAAGAAGTATGAAGTAGTGAGAAATACTTGCAGAAATGAAAAACAAAATAGATATAATCTAAATTATGATTCCTCTAATATTATTTCCAAATAAAGATGCAAATATTGTTTAATAAAATGTAATAAATTATAAAAATATTTATAAATGATGGTGATGATTTCTAAAAAAAATCATAAAGCATATTAAAAAAGTATTGAATATATATATTGAGTATATATAAAATTATATTAATACAAAAAGTACAATAATAAAATACATAAAAGTCCTCTGACTCTGATGTTATTTCAGAACAAATATGGAAGTATAAATATTTTACTATAAAAATTATAAATTATATAAAAAATAACACATTGTAAAAATATACAAAAAATATATGCAAAATATACATAATATATAAATATAAAAATATAGATTTTTGTAATAAAATCGCATGAATAAAAAATATATAATTAATTATAAAAGAAATACATAAATGATGATGATGATTCCTCAAAGTTATAAAGCTTATTATATAAACATATATTATAAAAGTATTAAGAAATACTTGCAGAATTAACTAAAAAAAAAAAACATACAACATACACATAAATATATTTAAATATATTTATAAAAACCACTACATGGACTGCACAACAAAATTACAGAATGATCTGACTAACAAATAAGACGCATATCGTATGAGAGCCGTGTTCCTGTTAAAGCGCAGTGTCTGCTAATATTGGAGAAGTTCTGACTCAAATCCTCCATGTGACGGAGACAGACACACCGGCCACATACACACGGTCAGTTTCACGAGTGACAACTGCATTTAATTATCGTTACATGTACTTATGGAACAAGACTCACTCTCCAAACTGCGATGACTGACAGCTTGGAAACCATAGCAACGTTTTGCCGTTTAGTATCCGTTATTGCAGTTTAACTGAAGTACAGTGGACGCAGGCATTGTGTTTTGTTTATGCTCGTACACAGAGTGCGTGCTGTCTGTGCTGCCGTGATCACTCATTACAAGAGCTTTCTGGGCTTCTTGTTTAAGCATCATAAAGCGATCGGATCAAAGTGAGCACACACGAGCTGCTATATTTTGGTCTTATTTCCAGCATAAAGCATTTGGATGTACTTTGGTTTATTATGGTCTTGTTCGCAGGCAAAGGAGTCGAGGCTCGCACTGCTCTGGTACTCATACAGAAGAGAGACACATCTGTGCATGTTAAAAACCTCATTAACAACTGCATAGAATTTCTGCAAATGCAGTTGTCACTACCTGTATTTTTCAGGAGTTAATGCGGTTGTCGAACTCCAATATTCGAGTGAGTTATGTGTGTACAGAATGTGATTAAGGAGTGAAAGGTGAACTGCAGTGTGTATGTGGCCAGTGTGAACGCATCATTTCTCACCGTGGATCGGCATCATGCTGGAAAATATTGAGGCAGGAGCCCGAGTGCGGGTCCCAGGCACAGTACGGGTCCCGCGCCAGAACACAGTCCACACAGGACGGGTACTTCTCACAGAACGCTGTGGGAGACTGAACCACACCTGAGTCTGATCCAGCGTACAGGAACCGCGCCTGAGACACACAAAACACACAACACATGAGGAACCAGAGAAACTTCCTCCCTGCTGACAAATCATACAATGTGTTTGTGGATTTTATTCCTCATGATTCATCGCCTCGGCTCACGGTTCTTACCACTTGTGAGGAGAGCAGAAGTGTTTTAATTGGCTCAGTGTTCTTCAGCAGCTGGATTTCCTCCACTATGTGAACCTCGCCCTCCAACACCAGCGATTTGTGCAGCAAACCTTTATCTGGAAACACATTCAGAGATTAATATAGCAGCAAGATGTGATCTAAATGAGCTTCATGACACTTCACTGTGAAGACAAATCAAAGCCAGACTTCTCACATCCTGTGGTTTAGCGCATCCTTTCACACATTTCACCGCATACACTCACCGGTGAAAGTGACAGAAAAAAAAAAAATTAATAATAAAAAAACATATAAGGTAAATATTGCAATTTATTCAAATGTACTGTTACACAGTTACTTATAATTATGAAAATTATTACATATGTTTCCTTCTTTTCCCTCACTGTTTTTCACTAGACAAGCACGTCATGATTATTTATAAGCAGATATGTACTGTATTTCACTTTCTGTTTTAAGGAGTTATACTGTTATATTATAGTAAAATTGTATTTAAAAAGTTGTATTAAAATAAATCAAATTACGATGATTCTGACACTAAAATGCTAAAAGTTTTGAGAAATAAATGCATAAAAATACCTAAAAAATTACATATACTGAATATATATATTAATTTATATATATTAATATATATAAATTATACTGTTATAATAGTGCTTATAAATTACAATTATTAAAAAAAAATCCTTGCTTTGATGTAGTGAAAAACAATGAATTATGGCATTAGAAATGATTTCAGAGCAAATATTTTCTAAAATTATATAAATAAAAATAAAAATCCTGATGTTTGACCTGATTCTTAAATTACAGTATACTATAGTACAGTTAATTATAAATTATTGAGGAATACTTGTAGACAAAAAATATATAGATACTAAATATAAATTAAATGTTGCTGTTATTCAATTGTACTGTTATACTGATGCTTATAAATTAAAATAATTCAAATGACTCATAACAAGCATGCAAGAACGGATATTATAATTATATTTACCTGATTATAAAATTATAAAGTATATTTTAACTTTGTATGTTAAATGATGTTTTGATTTTACTGATGTTATCTTTTTCTGGTATTTAGTTTATTTGTACAGCACTATGATCAACTGCTGTTGTGTTTATCATTACTTAATAAATACATGAATGAAATGCATGAATGAATATTAGAAAGTATTGAGAAATCCTAGCAGAAATCAAATCTATAGAAGTGCTGAATAAACGCTATGCTTTGACACTGGTCAGACTCACCGGTGCCGGTGAAAATGACGTGGTGGATGCTTCCGTCGAGGGCCTGCACTCTCTGGACGGCGATCTGCGTGTAGTTGACGTCTTTGGTGACGAGGCGCGGGCCGTTTCCGATGGGCAGCACGGGGTCCTCCAGCAGCGGATGGTCCTTCACAAATTGCAGCGTCTTATCGGGCAGCTGGAGCGACGAGGTGATGTTCTGCATGCGGTTCAGGTTGTTGATGCACTGAAATATATAAATCAACATCCAATTATTTTGAAATTCTGTGATATTATTAGCATTAGCTCAGAATAACAAATACAAGTCTCCCGTTATGCCAATCTAGCACCACTTTTTTATTGTATACAAATATGAATGTAAATTAATTTCGAGTTGCAACATGCACTGCATATGCCATTACTATATATGTGTGTGTGTGTGTGTGTGTGTGTATATATATATATATATATATATATCAGGATTTTATGAACTATAAACCTGGTTTCTAAAAATCTAATTTATTTTATAAAAAAATGTATTCTTTATATTTAATTTTTTATTTTATCCATTTCAAAACTGCTTGTCCTATGTAGGGTCACATGCTTTTTTATTGTAAAAATGTATTTATTTTATAATTTTATTTTATTATAAGTTTTCATTAGTTATTTCATTATTTCGATTTTATTTACATTTATTTTATTTCACATCTATATATGTTAATATACAATTTTTAATTATTTTTATTTGGTATTTAGTTTATTTGCATGTTATTTTTTGTTTTATTATTATTTGGTTTTGTTTTATCTAAATCTAATATATTTATGTATTTATTTTATTTTATTTCATTTCATTTCATTTCACATCCATATATTTGTCTCTGTTTGAATTATTTCTATTTATTATTATTTTTATTATTTTATTTTATTTAATTCTTATATTTATATTTATTTGTTTTCATTTTATTTCACATCTCTATTTTCCAAACTGTTTGTCCTACATACGGTCACATGCTTGTTTAACAGGCTTTTTTTTTTCATTTAGTTTAATATTGTATCTTTTCATTTTTAATTGATTTTGTTTTATAAATACTCTCATTAACATGAGTAATTCCCTTCCCAGCACCCTCTGATCTTACGGATCCTGTAAGCACACATCTATAACCACTGAGTTGCGTGTTTTGTGGAAATACTAACCTCTCCGGGTCTGGGATTCGGGGTGATGCCATTAAATCGAACCCACTTGGTGTGGGACTGTTCCACCGTGGCCTTCTGCATGAACTTCCCTTTGGAGAAAACCTCATGCACCGAGCTCATGTTATACGCACAGACGGCGGACAGACCAACATTCCCCCTGAAACACACAGAAACAATCCCATTTCTGAAGAAAAGTCCCTTAGGCATAAAAAAGAATCTCCTTTTGATTTGCACCAGTCCAATTACTCAGATGCAGGTGATTCTCTGACTCACAGACCAACAGTCATGAACCGATGAATCAATACATAATGGAACAAGTGAACACACACACACAAACACACGCTCACCACTGAGATGTGAAGACCCCATAGATGACGGTGTCTCTCCAGTGTGGCGCTTTCAGAATAAACACATCATGAACCACATTGAACACAAAGTTGAGCTCCGGCATTGAGCAAACCAGCTTAGCCTTCAGAAACGACGTCCACTTCTTCTGCAGCGTCCGCTGGCCTCCCAGATCCCCCTGTTACAGGGAGAGATACAGACAAAACCTTCACAATATTACATCTGCATGCTGGAATTTACATATTGTATGTATTTAAATATATCTGGAGTTTTCAAACTATTGTATGAAAGTTCAAAAAATTCCATCATATCACACACTTTGTACGGAGGTGAAGTTTTATTCAGTTATTCATCAGGGGATTTGTTGATAGCAGGATGGTAAAATGAAGAATAATAGTGCTATTATATATAATAAAATAATTATTAATGTCAGACTCAAACCAAGTTCTTGTCATAAAGTCTGAAATTTAATTAAAATGTTACTGTTTTTATTTGTCTGAATTATTTAACACTATAGTACAATTTAATACCAATATTAATAAATAAAAAATAATGTAATTAAACACTTAAAATTTATTAACTTTAAAAATAATCTTTTTCATTAAACATATTAAAAATATTAATATTATGAATTAACTTTTATTTTTATATTTTTAGTTTTCCTTTTAATATTAGGGTTACTAATGCTAATATAAATACTTATTAATTTTGGAAAATGTGTTATGTGGCTTTGTGATTTTTATTAGTTTTTGTTTTTGAAAGGTTTTAGTATTATTTAAACATGATTATAATTTATATTAATATTTAGAATTAGCTCTTATTTTTATATTTTCAGTATTAATTTTAATATTAGGTTTATTTTTACTAATATAAATACTAATTTGCTTAGAATTTTTATGTGGTTTTATAATTTTTATTAGTCTGTTTTTGCAATATTAATATTTTAGTATTATATATAAACAGTTTTATTAATATTTTGAATTAGATTTTATTTTTAGATTTTCAGTAAGCTTTTATTTTGTAATATTTTCAGTTCTCATTTTAATACTAGGTTTATTAATACTTTTTTTTGTAATTTTGTTAGTTTTAGTTTTTTTATATTAATAGTTTAGCCATATTTATACCCTAACATATATTTATAAATATATATAATATTAGCTTTTATTTTTATAAAAGCTTCTAGACTGTCCCAGAATAAACATCAATAGGATTGCATGGTCACATTCGCAGCCTGTTTATTCATGATCATGAAATGTTGACTCTCCAGCAGTAAACTAAAAGCAAGTTGTGGACAGATAAACAGAAAGTGAGATGAAGATGATCAGATGTCAGATATCAGAAGAGCTTAGAGAAACATCTGTCAAAGGTGACAAAGACGGAAGTTTATTGTTTTTCACAGGAGAAAAACCTAACCATGCGGAACAAATTTCCAGGAACAAGATCATTTTTCTGCCCTTAATAAAATCACAACTTCAGGACACCTTACACTACAAACCTTACAAACGCGAGCGATTCTGGGGATGAGCAGCTTCCCGAAGAACTCGTACTCCACCGACACCTCTGTGAAGAAGTAGTAGATCTTATCGTCATCTCCATCTGGACTGTTCTGCCCTTCTCGGATCACATCAGCGAAGACGAAACTGGGCTCTGAACACAGAACAGAGTCGCTGAGCCACAACTGAGCTGCATTATTATAGAATTATTTGTATACAATTATAGTTTACATTACAGCTTTTGTTTTTAGTTTTAATATGTGACCCTCGACCACAAAACCAGTCTTAAAGGGATACTTCATCCCAAAATGAAAATGTTGTCATTAATCACTTACCCCCATGTCGTTCAAAACCCGTAAAAGCTTTGTTCGTCTTCAGAACACAATTTAAAATATTTTGGATGAAAACCGGGAGGCTTGTGACTGTCCCACAGATTGCCAAATAAATAACAGTGTCAAGGTCCAGGAAAGTATGAAAAGCATCGTCAGAATACTCCATCTGCCATCAGTGATTCAACCGTAACGTTATGAAGCGACGAGAATACTTTTTGTACATGAAGAAAACAAAAAAATGACTTCAACAATTCCTCTCCTCTGTGTCTCTCCAAATCAGCGTAGTGCCATTTTGACAAATCTGAGCAGTACGGAGATGGCGTACACTCTTCTGTGTCAGCTGCGCTGCGTTGATGTGCTGTTTTCATTCAAACCAAAGCGTAAATACACATACAAAACGTATCCTTGTGGCGCGGCTGACACAGAAGAGCGTACGCCGCCTGCGCACTGCTCAGATTTGCCAAAATGGCGCTACGCTGATTTGGAGAGACACAGAGGAGAGGAATTGTTGAAGTCATTTTTTTGTTTTCTTCATGTACAAAAAGTATTCTCGTCGCTTCATAACTTTACGGTTGAATACTTTCCTGGACTATGACAGTGTTACTTACTTGGCAGTCTATGGGACAGTCTCAAGCCTCCCGGTTTTCATCCAAAATATCTTAAATTGTGTTGTGAAGACGAACAAAGCTTTTACAGGTTTGGAACGACATGGGTAAGTGATTAATGACAAACTTTTCTTTTGGGATGGAGTATCAATTTAAGTGTCAATTATCTGAAAGCTGAACAAATAAGTTTTTGTTAGGATAGGACGATATTTGGCTGAGATCTGAAATCTGGAATCTGAGGGTGAAAAAAAAAAACTAAATATTGAGAGAACCATCTTTAAAGTTGTCCAAATTAAGTTCTTTGCAAAGCATATTACTAATCAAGAATTAAGTTTTGATAAATTTACGGTAGAAAATGTACAAAATATCTTCATGGAGCATAATCTTTACTTAATATCCTAATGATTTTTGGCATAAAAGAAAAATCTATAATTTTGACCCATACTATGTATTGTTGGCTATTGTTACAAATATACCTGTGCTACTTATGACTGCTTTTGTGCTCCAGGGTC
The DNA here is from genome assembly GCF_018340385.1 of Cyprinus carpio. NCBI lineage: Eukaryota > Metazoa > Chordata > Actinopteri > Cypriniformes > Cyprinidae > Cyprinus > Cyprinus carpio. The sequence continues at coordinate 2,991,400 of NC_056617.1, read as the reverse complement.
GCATATTAGTTTTATTGATACTATTTTTCTAAGAAATGTTAAGTGCTTTTATCATTTTATTACTTATTTATACACTTTTACAGCTGTATTCATATTTCGTATTTAGTTTCATATTTTCAGTTTTCATTTGAATATTAATTTTATTAATACTAGTAAAATAAATACATTTCCAGTAATTTTGTTATGTGCTTCCGTCATTTTTATTAGTTAAATATAATCTTATTTTATTATTTATACACTATTACAGTTTTTATTTATGTTTTGAATTAACTTTTTTCATATTTTCAGTTTTTGTTTTAATATAGTTTTATTAATGCTAATATTAATAAAAAACATAATAAACTTTGTAATGTGCATTTGTCTTTTTTATGCATTAAAAATTCATATGCAAATGCATATATATAAAAATGAAAATATAAAAATAAAAGCTGGAATGACCATATATATTTTAATTTTCAATTATATATATATATATATATATATATAATAAAAAAAATAAAAAATATATTTAAAAAAATTCTAAAAAAAAAATGTATATGGTCATTCCAGCTTTTATTTTTATATTTTCATTTTTTCAATTTTCAATATTAGTATTATATATGAACATTTTTGCTACTGGTTTTATGTACGCATTATTATTTACGTTTAATTAATTTTTTATTTATTTATTTTAGTTTAGTAATTCCAGTGTTTCAACAAACATATTTCAACATATTCATTTTAATGAACAATTTTTTTTTTAATAGTTTTGGTTTTCCATATCAATAACTGAATTCATAATGCTGATGATTTAGATGTCGTTTTTGCTTTATCAAGTGATCTGGAAGGACTCTGAGTGTAAATGTGTGTGGACAGCAAACTGTTCTCATTGCATACTTCTACATTCATATGCGCACTGTTATTTTATACGGCGGTGGATTCATTAGCGTCGTACCGTTGAGCCAGGACGTCGAATACTCTGTGCGCAGTAAACTCTGAGACAGAGAAGATCTGGAGATGATCGGCTCGCTGCCCAGGAAGTTATACGCCGTTCCCGAGTACAACTCTCCATCTAAACAACAAACAACCAGTCAGTACTTCTGGAAATACAGCAGACACACACTGAGCCTGTCCTGCAGATGTGCTTTAATGTGTTCACTCACCAACCATCACGCTGGTGAAGCTCTGGGCCGGGTCAAAGGAGCACTTCCCCCTGCCGTCCTCTGCTCTGTCCTGCAAACGGAAACCCTGCAGCGACTGCAGAGAAATGAGGCCGTGACTCATCTCAAAGACTTCTGAGTTTTAGTATAGAGTCATGATCACGCAATCTGACAGAAAGAGGAAACTATTGTATTCATATTCAGAAAGGTAGTCACAGAGCCACTGTTATCAAAATATCAGGGAAGTTTTGACAAACCAATGTCACATAGTTTGAAATTGGTAACAAAGCGTCTGTGTTGCAGAACAACTAGTTCCTAAAAGCAAAAATCCAAGCAGTACTGTTACTGTCAACTAAAACCAGAACTTAAACATTGCTGAAAAAATAAATTGTAATTAAATATTTACTAAAACTAACTACCTTAATAAATAGAACTTGTAAAAAAAAAATACTAACATTTTTAATTACTACATTGGCAAATAACTGAAACAAGCGTAAGTTAAAGTACTAAAATTAATAAATTTATATATACAATATTAGAAAAAATAATAATAACAAAAGCACATACTAAAACTTAAACTAAAAGTATATATAATATGAAAAATGCAAAATATTAAATAATAAATATTATAACACCATATATTTGATAAAATAACTGGATCATACAGAAAGTGTTTTTTAGCTCAGATGTTAAATGATTATATATTCTTCTGCAGAAGTCATGAATCAGAGTCATTTAAACTATTTAATTTGATTGCTTTGGGTGATCTGGTTGTTATTTGGCTTTATGCAAATTATTTTTTTTTTTTCTCAATACTCATCGGTATCAAATGTTATTCGAAATGTTATAATGCAATTCATCTGTGAGCTTGTTGCTTCAAACTGAAGCATCTGAAACAGTGAATGCGATCTAATAAAGATGTGTGTTTATTGGCAAGTTTGGGTGACTTAAGGGTTTAATACTAAGGCTTGTACACACCAGATAATCACAGAGGGGTTGAAACGCGTGAGTCCCACAAACATACAGAGTGTCTTCATCCAGCACTTGCAAAACTCGAATGTAGTTTCGACAGTCCGTCTGTCACATAAGCACAAAAAAACCATGTCAGATCAAAAACTATTTACAAAGAATCCAGCACCAGTGCTAGAATAACCAGATTAAGGTCACTTTGAGTATTTTTCCACATTACCTCTTTAGATTTCCCCTTTAAAATACACATCGACATGTCTCTCTCTGGAACTTTCCACAGCAGCTGAGAGGAAGAGTCAATAGAACATCACACGAGGGGAAAACATCGCTGTGTAAGTCTTTAAAAGACACTTGAGCTGTATCAGGAGTCAGACGGCTGGAGTAACACTCACCTGGTTGCTCTTGATTGACACGTTGCTCATGTTGAGTTGGTAGACGGCCTCTCGAGCGCCGACATACAGCACGCCGCGCTCCTCGCTCAGCAGGAGGGTCGTGTAGTTGAACACATCCGGCTCCCAGAACTCCTGCACATTCACATCTACACAAACACACAGAGCAAGTCACATCAGACAGAACTGAACATTTTAAGAGAAAAATACCCGGAAAAGAAATCTGAAGAATATAGTTCTAATTGTACGATTGTCGCATCTGCTCATCAAGGCTGCATTTATTTGATCCAAAATATAGTAAAAATTGTGAAATATTATTATCATTTAAAATAACTGTTTTCTATGGGAATATCTGTTAAAATGTAATTAATTCCTGTGATTAAAGCTGAATTTTCTCAGTGTCACATGATTCTTCAGAAATCATTCTAATATGCTGATTTGCTGCTCAAGAAACATTTCTGATTATCATCAATGCTGAAAACAGTTGTGCTGATGAATATTTTTGTAAAAGCTTTAATGCACAACCGCTCAAACATCTGAAGTAAGATTTTAAAAAGAGAAATACTTACATTCAATGAGGATGCTTTAAATTGATAAAAAGTGAAAAAAAAAACATTTATAATGTTACAAAATATTTCTATTTCAAGTAAATGCTGTTCTTTTGAACTTTCGTTTCATCAAAGAATCCCCCCCAAAATGTTTTCAACATTGATTATAATCAGAAATGTTTCTTGAGCAGCAAATCAGCATATTAGAATGATTTCTGAAGATCATGTGACACTGAAGACTGGAGTAATGATGCTGAAAATACAGCTGCGCATCACAGAAATAAATTACATTTTACTATATATTCAGATAGAAAACTGTTATTTTAAATTGCAATAATATTTCACAATTTTTACTGTATTTTGGATCAAAAAAAATGCAGCCTACTTTTTAAACATTAAATCATCTTAATTATTCCAAATTTTTATTCCAAATGTTATTCCAAATCTTTCCATATTTATAGAGATGTGGAACATTTTCTAAAGAAGCAAAAAGATAATTTATAGATCTGGAATATTTGCTTCTCTTTCTGTCTGCTGAATGAATACATGAAACAAAACTTTCAAGAGTATTTAGAGCAGTAAAAATAGAATTCTCCAGCTGTTTGTGGTGGAATCTCTTCCAGAGGAGATCCTGAACTCTTATGAAAGCAGCAGCAGATGATTTACTGCTCCGAATAAAGCAGCGGTCAAACTCATGAGTCATGCATTTCATCTTCAGCACAATAAAACTCTAACAACTCCATCCAAACGTGTGTGTGCCATTCAGATTTCTCAAAAAAAGACATTTATAAAAAAAATAAAAAAACCAAATACGCCAATGTTAATGCTTCTTTTTAAATCCTTTTCTGTTGTTATTATTATATCAGCATTAAATATCATGTATTAAGAAAGTAAACAAGCTAAAGAGCCAAACAAATGACCAACCCAAAATGCAATGGTTGTGGATCTTGAACACTTTAGGTTTAGTAAATTTTATTTATATAATACATGTAGTATATTTGGATATTTGAGCATGTGCATTCATAGATGATGATTTATGTGTCACTGGCACACTTCAGTTTGTGTGTGTGTGTACTACACACTTGCAGCTCTCAGGTTGCCAGTGTTTTTGTCAGAGACCCAACAGATGCTGCAAATCAAAGCCCTTACGGGGCGCCTGCAAGCCCCAAATGTGTATCAGAAACACCACACATGACTTCCTGTGCTGCTGAAACATGCTTCTGAACTGTACTATATACTGTACAAAAATATAGGGTTGTCAGTTTTATAAATGTTTTTGACTTTTACGCTCATCAAGGCAAAAACTGTAAAAACAGTAACATTGTGATATATTATTACAATTTAAAATAAATGTTTTCTATGTGAATATCTGTTGAAATGAAATTTATTCCTGTGATCAAAGCATCATTACTCCAGTCTTCAGTGTCACATGATCCTTCAGAAATCATTCTAATATACAATGTTAAAAAAAATTATATATTTATACACACAATTCAGAAGCATGTTTTATAAGCACAGGAAGTCAGATGTGTGGCACCTGCAGAGGTTTCATTTCTGACAAGAGAAACTTTAACCCTTCACTCACCGTCATGCCTCCATGAGCTTCTGGGAACGCTGGAGGGTCCGTGTGTGGAAACTTCCAGAAGCAATCCCAGAAACATACCTAACACGCTCAGAGCCATGTTAGACTCCGGGATCCTCGGCAGCGTGATGTTTCCTCTGAAAGAAAGAGAAGACGGCTGTCAGTCGATCTACGAGCTCCGCTGACACAATCTGATACAACAAACCACGACTGAACATGAAGGAGTCATGCATGATCAATCTGACACGTGTCGTTTAGTCATCCAATAGGTTCACTTTTTACACAACAAAAGATGGAATATACATATCATATTCATACTGCTCATTTCCACACAATGAACGTGAATGACGATACATTGGTGCTTTATAATTACCATATTCATGCACTATGGTATTAATATGGTACTTCAGAGAATTAGAAAATTGCATTAAAAATCTTAAATCATTATTGATCCAAAGATGACAGAATTTGGGCAGCTAAGGCTGTGATTTAATTTAATAAATAAAAGCACTGCATGTTTCAGAGCGAAGCCTGTCACTGTGTTCATTTATTTGATCAATGGAAAACTGCCAAAATAAAAGTGCCTTTGCTTATATTTTTTTGCTTTGCTCTATATATATATATATATATTATATATATATATATATATATATAATATAGATATATATATATATATATATATATATATCCTTACTTTGCTTTTCACAACAGAAAACAATTGATAAACAATATGTATTAATATTACATACATCAGAAATGAATCCTCAATCTGCCATCTTTAAAAATATGGAAGGTACAAAAAGAACCTAAATTAATATTTAAAATTGAAACAATTATAATAAGGATCAGATAATCAGATAGCATCACTGACAGACACTGATTTACAATTTAAAAAAATAAATAAAAATATTTATTAAATCATATTATTTTGTTTAATGTTTTTTAATAATAAAATAAAACATTTAAATTTATTACATTACATTTCTTATTTTGTTGAATATTTTATTTAATAATAATCGCAGTACACATCATAATCATCATTATTTTAATCATATTCAATGTGTCAAAAACTGTGAGAATGTGAATTCTGACAATTTTTTAAAACTTTGTTCACTTTGTAGTTACTGAAATAGATTTAATTTGTTTTTATAAAAAAAAATTACTTATAAATTTACTAACTACATGTTAATTTCAATTGTTCAGGCCTAAAATAACGGATTGCACTGAAATTCTTTAGAGTATAAGTTTATATTTTAGCTTTTTAAAAATTATTTTCTATTTACATTTAGGTCATCTGGTGAAGATTTCGGTGTTTTTTTCTTAAAATATATATTGCAGAATTTCTTCCAGTATCGTGTCTTTCTGAGTAACCTGTAGTATTTGTATTCATTCATAGTACTACTTTGCTGTGAGTAAAGAGCAGTTAAGCAGTGTTTACGTAACGCTCATATCGAATGACCGCAGCTTCAGGCCAAACAGCCTCTCTTGGAAGGAGAGAAGAGAAACGTGATGACAAGCGACCAAAATTAGCATCGGTGAGCGAGAGAGAGCCCAAACATCCTTTATCAGCGACAGCGGCGGCCTGTTAGCAGAGCATGAGATTCAGGAGCTCGAGAAACACAGAAACCTGCAGTAATGAATGACATCAGTGCCTGACGATGACTGGAAACTGCTCTGGGACCTGCTGGTTTTGCAGGAATTCCCCAGATCTGATATCTGTGATAGTGAAACCAGGACGGGTAATATAGAGGCATCATGAGCTCAACGAACCACAGCGAACCCTCGGGACAGAAAAATCACACCTGACAATGGTTTCCATGACAACCCAGATTTAGAGGGTCTAGATTTTCCACACCGATCTGTCACTTCAGATGCATGGTCTGTATCTGCTTACAGAGACACGGAAAACTGGATTTTTGCATTTTTTAAACAACACGTGAGCGACTTTTGCCTTTGCAAATCTTCCCGCCATTATGCTCGGGTGTTGCTATGCAGCTGCTAGGGTGCTTGTTTATAGGAGGTTGCTGAAGGGTTATGGACTAAAGTCACAGACTACAGTTCAATACTTTATTATTAGACTGCTGAAATCAGCAACTGAGTGTGAGCAATAGTAACAGTCATGGTTGACTAATCATGTCATTTCAAGTCAAAATCAGTCAATAAGTAATCACTGGTTGACAAAAGCAGCTCTGAAACAATTAAGATGGATTGTGTATCTTGAATTTTTTTTAATTTGTTTTAAATTCATTTCATTTTTTTATTCAATACATATTTTAAACTCATTTTGCTTGACTTTGTGAATATTGAACCTTATTTATTAAAAATATATATTTTATTTTCTATTTATTTTAATTTTATTGATATGCATTTTATTTTATTTTATTATTTTTAAATATATTTGTTGATTTCAAAAACATTTTACTTGACTGAACTTTACACATTTAAAAATATATATATTTTTAATGGTGTAAAATAAAACACAAAAATAAATAAATATATACAATATTTGTACATACTTTTTTTTTTACATTTTATTATTTTTTATTTACCATATTTGTTTTTAAACATTTTACTTGACTGAACTTTACACATTTTAAAATATATGTTTGTATTTATTTTTAATTTATTTGATATATTTTGTATTTATTTTTTACTGTTTTATTTTCATTTTAAATATTTTTTTAAGACATCTAATTTTAAACATTTCACTTGACCTTCTGAATCTTGAACTTTAAACATTTAAATATATTTATTTTATATATTTTGAATTAATTTTTTAACATTTTTAAAATATATCGTTAATTTTGAACATGATTCTTATAAATATGTGTGTGTGTGTATGCATGTATATTTAAAAATAATATTTGTGTAAGTGTAAAAATATTTTTACACAAACATATATATAAAAATGAAAACCATAAAAAGCATGATAACACTTCTCTCTGATCTTAAATCTGTTAAAATGAAATGCATTAGTATTGGTAGCTGATATGTTCATATGCTCAGCAAAAAAAGCTTTTTCAGATTCCTACAAATGATTTCCATACGTGCTGCACTTTATTGTTCTGTGGAGTAAAAGTGCAGAGAGATTCAAAGACAGAAAGAAAACACATGGAGTGAAGAGAGCGGAATGTAATAATAAGACACAGGAAACTTAACAGAACGTCATTTCAACATGTGAAGATCACAGGAACACTAAACGGCCCCAAGCAAAGACAGACTGCAAACTCTTCAGACACATCTGTTTCATTTCATTTCATTCGTTATGATCGGAGAGAGAAAAACTTATAACATGAGAGAGGAAACTTACTGTATCCTTAGAACATAGATTTAACAAGAAACCAAAAAAAAAAAAAAAAAAAATACACAGTGCTTTTAAAAGTGGAACATCATCTTCTGACTGATAAAATAAAATAAAATCACTGTTCAAGATCAATAACTTAGATAACTTATGATGATAACTGTTTAATAATAAAATAAAACAAAATAAATAAAATAAAATAATAAAATTTTGCTTTGCATTGCATTCATTCTATATTTAAATAACTTTTATATTTAGAAATGACTGTAACATCAAATCCAACTCAGTGTTAGGTTCTGGCCTTCATTGTGTATTTCTAACCATATTATATGCAGTTGTAGTAGTACTGACTGTGCAATATTATTATTATTATTATTATTATTATTATTATTATTATTATTTTACATTACTTAAATAATTATAAAAAAAAAAATAATACATTTCCAATTCCAAATATCAATGAATTTTTGCAGAATTCAACTGATTTTATCTTAATTTTACTGTTGTAGTGAATGAGCATCGACAACATAACACTGGTTGAGAGGATGGAAGGGTCAGATATAGGGTGGAAACTGATCATGACAAATTAAATCCTGACTGTTTTTTGTGCCAGAAACCATCAGATATCTACAGAAAAGAAGAAAAAAAAAAAAGTTTGGACAGAAACCTAAATGAAATCAAACCGGCATGACTGACCCTCCAGGAGATCAACACCAGTGAATGATGCACTGTAAAATAACAATCACTGATCCACAGCCAGATGAGTTTTTACAGCACACACACACACAAGCTACCAATGAACCTCAATGTACAGAAATGTGGTGTTGAAGCCAAAGTCACCAACACCAGGGTCTGCTGAAGGAGCTCACGCAAACACAAAGAGCTTGTTGTGTGTGTGAGGAGAGAATTACACACACAGTAAACAATCAACAAAGACTGGGCCTGAGTGTGTGTGTGTGTGTGTGAGTGTGTGTGCATGACGTGGCCTCTCACACACTGCACTTTCCCAGAAAGCTTCTTTCACGTCAGATCTGAGTAGTTGAACACCGAGTCGGTTCTACCCTGATCCCAATCCATCAAAATGAGTGGTGTGTATGGAAAAACATAGAACTAATACATCTGCACTATCTATGTATTCTATAACAGCATGCAGATTTATATGCATGACATTTTCTAAAATGAGGAAAATGAATGAGGATGTGAATATAAAATGATGACAAAACATACTAAATAAAAAAATAGAAAATTATATAAATAAATACACAAACATATCTTTATATAAAATATGTAAAGAATTATATATTTTAAATATACTGTGTAAATATACACAATCTTTTTTTGTGTGTTGTTTTTTGTATACATATATTTGTATGTGTATAGATGTTATATTTTAAATCTATACAACCATTATCAAGCAATTATCTTTATATATAATATTTTAATTTATAATACATTATAAATATTAGATAATAAAATACAAATGTACTGTTAAAATTGTATAATAATGTACTTAAATTTATTTTATAAATAGATATGCTATAAACTATATTTTTATAAAATAAAAATATATAATAAATAATGATATATGCATTAGGATATATGCATATATTAAGAATTCATGTAATTTATTTATAATATAGCACAGTTTTATGTATAAATCTCAAATTCTGGAAGTCTGGTCAAATAATGAGTCAAATTGGAGGTTAAACCTGTGTTTGACATCACCTCGAGTTCATTAAATACAGGGACACAGTCTTTGATGAGCAGTGCAGCAGCATGCTATTTCAAACACAGTCCTCTTTCCCTGTATTAATGCTCTTTTTTTTGCCTTTGGCGTCTGCCGCACGCACAGCCTCAGAAACGCAGGCTGGGTTTAAAGGGTGGCGTCCTGCCAACTAGGCGAGCATGGGTCCACTCTCAAACATTCAGTGCCTGCCAACTGTGTCCCTCCTCTCGCTCTGGCACAGCCATCGATGCCACTCTCTGCCGACCCACAACGCTTTTCTGCCAGAATCAGCTTTCCCACTACGCCCGCTGACAGCTCCCACAATCCCTCTCTTTCTCTGCAGCCTCTCATGCTTCAAGAGCCTGTGTCTGTGTGTGTGTGTGTGTGAGACTACGGTTTGCTCTTTAGGCCCCTGTTGCTCCTTTCCAAAAATCTGAGTTTGTCTTTCACCCTCAACACGTCCACTCTTCTCTCAAAAACCCAAAATAAATAAAAGTATTAAAAAAGGAAAGAAAAATACTACTACTTTGTGCATTTACAGTAATGTCCAACTTTGCAGAAATAATGAAAGTGCATACATATGAATTACAAATACATAATTTAGATCAAATTACATATATAACAATTATACATAATATATAATTATATTATCACATTTGTATATTTATCATTAAATGTACTTAATAATTAAAAAATAATTTATTTATTATAAATAATACAAATAATTGCATTATATATATACACACACACACACATTAATAAATTAATACATATAAAAATAAAAACGTATATATAATTGTAATTGTTATTGTAATTTTTTTTTTCATATTTTTGGTACAAAAAAATTATTTTGGCATTCAGATGAAATAATGTGATGTGTACTGTATAATGCATTTGTCTCCAGTAAGGTGATGCATTTCTGAGCAAAATGGAAAAATATGCAAGGAAAAAAGTAGGACAGGGACTAGTTTTATGCTGTATCAGGATTTGATTGGATCAAAAATGCATTCATGTTACTGAAGAAAAATGGGTTGCAAATGCACTTGCATTTTTGCATGCAATTGCATGTTGACTTTAAACCACAGAGAAACATGTCTGCAACCAATCTGCACATGAACAGTCCTGTAACAGCAGCATACGGTTACTGACAGAATTACCCAGAAATACTGTGGTGGTTTGGCATCAGATGTGATGAATCTTTCATGACATCACGGCCCTGCAGAGTGGCAGCGTGCAATTAATGCCCACATACAACCAAACTACAAAAAACACTTGTTAAACTATCTAAAAGTTCACATAAACAGCAGGAAGAAACAACAATAAATGCATTAACATTTTAAGACATTTCAAGCATCTAAATACTTTTTGGGGCCACTGTATGTATTGTATATGAAGCTGCAAAATGCTTTCGAATATCCTTCTAAATAAAACTAGCTGCAGCACAGCTACAGTCATGCCTCAAATAACTTCAGGACAGAAACTGTAGGTAATGGAAGCCCAATGCAAAGGACAGAAAATAGCAGCTTCACATGTAATTACAGCCGTCCATCTGTGCAGCGCTGACGCGACCACACCAAAGCCCGATGAAGGGTCAGTCCCTGTAAAAACTTATATTTAGGCAAAGCTACGGGGACCTTTATAATACAAACGCTCTTCATGAGCTGCAGGACTGAGCACAAATGACATGTGAGGAAAGTGAGGTGCATTTAAGAGGATAAACACACACAAACACACACACTCGTGTCACTGCGCTGTAAAATATAATGACTACCTCTGCTGCTCCATCAAAAGAGTCAAATGAAAAACTTCATTTTCAACATCTGCGTGTCAAAACTCTTAAAAATAAAGCTTCCAAAAAGGGTTTTACAGACTGATGACATAAGAGAAGCTTTCTAAAAGAACATTTTAATGCTTTAAGAAAACTTAAGTTCCTACAATGATAAAGAAACTTTAAGTCCCTACAATGTCATAAATGAAGCTTTACTGCCGTAAAATAATCTTTAATGCCATGAAAGAACACTTAAGTTTCTTTAATTCCTTAATAGAATCTTTAAGTTCCTAAAATTCCATAAGAGAACCTTTAAATTCTTAAAATTCCATAAGATTACTTTTACGTTCTTTTAATTCCATAATAGAATCTTTAAGTTCCTAAGATGTTATAAAAGAACCTTTAAATTCTTAAAATTCCATAAAAGAACCTCTGAGTTCCTAAGATGTCATAAACAAACCTTTAAGTTGCTAAAATTCCATACAAGAACCTTTAAATCCCTCTATTTCCACAAAAGAATCTATAAGATCCTATGATATCATAAATAAATTCCTATGATACTACAAGAGAACTATTAAGCTCCTCTGATGTCATAATGAAATTTCAGAAAGTTCCCATGATGCTATAAAAAAATCTTAAACTTCTTATGATTCTGCAAAAGATTCTTAAAGTTCATATGCAATAAATTAATCTTTCAGTTCTGATGATGTTATAAAACATTATAAAACATTTTATTCAGCAGAACTTTTAAGTTCATTTAAACAACTTTAAGTTGTTATAATGCCATGAGAGATATGCAGTCATTTTGACTTCTAATGCAATGAAATTCAGTTATGAATTGTGACTAAGTCTGGAAATGAAGGTTTTTGTGTGTTGATCAGCTGACTGGACACTAATCTACATGACTTGTCTGTTCAGGAGCTACCAATGACTGAAATACAGCATGAACGGTCTTCAGAAGAGGAACACTATCTGTAAAACAGAACACAGTGAGAATAAGGGGGGAACTGATCTTAGATATTCACAGGCTATAAATATTCCCCGGCGGCAGAGATCAGAGGCAGGAGTCTGGACTGTGATGTCCAAGCGCAGGTGCTGTGAGAAAGCCTTTAACCTTGACAAGCCTGGATTGTTTTCAGTGAGTGGTGGTCATCATGCACGTGTGTGGTCGAGTGTGTGCCATCGTGGGGATCATTAACACTGTGTGTGTGTGCGCACACAAGCAGGAATCTTCAGTTTCTCTCTGAATATAAATACATCTCACACACAGTGGGCGATCAGGTTTAGGGGTGGCTTATATTACGGCCCGTCCTTCCACACGACACGAGCAGAGTTTCAGATGAACAGCAATAAAACTGACTGACAAAAACTGAAACCAGCATAAAGATTCGGTTTCGGTCAACATTTCTGGATTCAGTATCTATCTGTCGTACACAAGAGGGTTTTTGTTCCCATTTTATAACAAAAGAGCCTCATTTACTGTGACTATCTCACATTCACAACTCTCTATCCAATCCACACAGACTATTTACTGAAAATTAACGACAGTAATTACTGCTTGTAAAAAACTAAACGATCACAATGCAGTAGATTTCAATGCGGTATGTTACATTTAAAATATATTTATACATTATTTAAAAACATTAACATATTAAAATTAACAGGATATAGCTGTTTTTGTTTATTTCCTTAATATTTCTAATACTACATAGTGAAAAACATTAGAAAAAAAAACATTTAGTGTTAAACAGGTTGTTTTTGAAAGTCGGTACTTAAAATAAATACTTTTTATTTCATTTAATTTTTTTGACTGAAGTGCTAATATTTTAATCGTAGGCCTAAAATTCATTGTATAGACCTGTTTTGAAATACCTTTTTTAAAATATTTCAATTGAGGAGTAAATATATAGCCTCATCTTTTGTTATCCTTGCAGCACGTTAGTTATTTGGTAAGTATATCAAATCAAAATAAAATAAAAAAAAAAACAACAAAAAAATAAAAATAATAATAACAATAATAAAAATAAGAATAAAAAAAACCAACATTAAAACAAAACTACATCAAATATAAATGCCAAATATCTTAATATTGCCAACAAATGATGTTTTTGACAATATCTCTGGCTATCGTTAATACAAGATCATCGTCTAATCTATCTATCTATAATTTAAATTAAATTAATTTAAATTGTTATATATATATATATATATATATATATATATATTATATTATATATATATATCTATAATATATATATATATATATATTATATATATATATAATTATAATTTTTATATGCATTTAAATAAGGATATAATAATAATACATGCATATTTATATATAGTATATTCAAAGTGTCAATGAGGATAAAAAATGGTCAAAAAAACTAAATTAATTGCTATTTAAATTGACTGTTATTTATGTTGTTATTTATGCACAAAACCCTAACAACATAATATATGGAAAAACATAAATGTCACAAATGTTTAGAATGACCGTTTTTAAATTACGAAGACTTAAAATGAATTCAAACACCATTGCAGATAATTAAAGAAAAAAGGTCTCAATAAAACAAAAACAAACACATCACATATATCTTACAACAAAAGTAAATCTGCTCACGGCGGGCCGCGCTGAAGCAGCTCCACAAACACAGCGGTTTTATTGTATGATCAGTCTGTTTCCTGTTAATTAAGGTGCCTTTTTCTGCCCTGATGAGTCTTTAAAACAAGAGTAAAACCCCATTCACACTCCATGCTCAGTATTGTAACACGGCACCATCTTTAGCATGGCAGTGATTTCACGCTCGGATTTAAGGTTCAGGGTGGACAAAAAGCCCTTCTGGGCTCTTTTGTGAAAACTCCCAGCATCCTCCGGCTCTTCCAGCACCTCCGCAGTGTTCGCCTGGGACTTGGCAAACATGAGAGTAAATGCTCATTTTGACAGCCAGACACTGATACGTTTCATTCCAGACTTCTGACAACCCACAATGCAATGAATTCTGGCCAAGAACAGCCCTTCAGTTTAAATACGTCCCACTAACAATAAACTATCGCATGAGGATTACAGCTCGCTCTGATGAACACAACAGCTCTCATCACATCTCTGAACTCTGGATCGAGTTCCACTGAAGAATGTGCTGCAAATCTCTCTCAACTCAGATCCAGAACATGAACTGGGCGAGAGACTACAATCCAAACCTGCTGATTATGTTGGGCTGAGATGAGCTGGTGCTTTACTTTAAGTGATCAGATGCACTGTTTTCAGCTTTTGGACCAAAAAAACAGATAAAAAAAAATAATAAAAAATCTCACAGAAGTACATTGAAGGACTTAAGCCATATCTAGAGACCAGAAGATCTTGAGGGTGAAGGACTCTTTTCATGCTAGACAGGAAAAAAAAAAATTGCAATCACCTAGCAACACCCTAGCAACCATTCAGAACACCCTATCATTGTGGCGATGAGTTTTGCATGGGTAATACAACTCATATGTTCTTTAAAAGATGTAAATAAAAGATAAATAATTGCATATAAATAAATAAGCAAACAACCAAAATGAAGTAAAATTATTAAAATAAATAATAAAGTAAAATTAATTTGATTAATATAAAAATAAAAAAATATATAAATATGAAATGCATTAATATTTAATTAAAACAAATATAAATTCTCAATGTACGGCATTAAATATAAATGAATAAATAAATAAAACAATAAATAAAAGTTAATTAAAATAAACCATAATTAAATAAAAAATAAATAAATAAATAGCTATTATAGTAAAAAAAAAATTACATGAAGGAAAAAAAATTACTAAAATAAATTATCAAAAAAAAAACCTTTTTGTCCACTGTTTGTCAAAGCAACTTTTTTTTTCATTTAGTTTAACTTAATGTACTAAAAAACTAAAACTGAAATAAATAAAAATTATAGACATTTGAGAAAAAACTATTGGTAAAACTTAAACCAAAATTAAAATGAAAGAAAAATCAGGAAATTATAAGGAAATTACTGATACTTAAATAACATTGCTGTTAGCATAGTATTGGTTAACTCATCAATAACATAATAACGTCACTTTATTACAGCGATCAAGCACAAGCAGGATATATCAATCAATCAATCAATATATGAGAGGAGAAAGAGAAAGAGGAAACTGAGGCCTCGCAAAAATAAACTCAAACACACATCACAGAATAAAAGGCAAAGAACCATGAAGCCAGAAAGAAAAGATTAAACAAACGCACTCTGTGGACTTTTGCAAATGAAGAAAAGAAGGTAAACTGCTGGGAAAGTTAGGGGAAAGATATCTCAACACAACCAAGGAGGGAAAAAATCACTTGGGAAAGACAAGCAGGATTTCCAACTCAAGCAGTAGATCAAACTGAGGAAAAATAAACATGCAGCAGGTTTAAAGCAACAGGAGGGTCCGTCCGTCAGGTTCATGCAGTGATGTCATCGCATACAGCTCAGCCAATGAGCGAAAGCCCCAAAGCACACGGGACAGAGGAGGGATTTCTGACCTGTAACTATCCCACGACGCTCGACTACACCTGAAGATCCGTCCTTCAGAGAGAATTACAAAAGCCGCCGGCTGAAGAGAGAGACAGAGATGAGGAGAGGGTTATCATGGAGTCACACACTGACGTGTTAAAGAGTGAAATCACACAGAAGTACTGGAAATACACAGAGACAGCACACATGACAGCATATGAACACAGATGCTTATTTCTCAGGATGCACAATCTATAAAATACTAGCACTTATTTTAAACCCATATGATGCTAAATATCATTGGCATTGGTCAGATATTAAATCATATCAATTCTAAACTATTTATTTATCCGGTTTGTCAAACGAAACGAAACAAAAAAGCACAAAAATAAATGAATACATTAACTAAAAAATAAAAAATGCAGCAAAATGTCACACATCTCTATAATATATATGTGTGTGTGTGTGTGTGTTTTGACTTGGAGTTAATAATTAAACCTTTATAGTGAAAATAAATGCAGCTGTACAGAAAGATCTGGATGTGGCACTGAGGGCAGACTGGTGAGGGTTTATATCAATGGTTCAAATTGTCTGTTTTAGGGATTTAATAACAGTCATAAAACACTCAAGTGGACATTAAAGCATGTCTTGTTTTGGACTGAACTGCAGTGAATCTGCCTCTGTTCACACAATCAACAGGGGAATTAATGTGTCAAATTTGAAGCAAAGCAATCACAGAGACAGAGATATGAGAATAGATATGTGGATAGATGCAAGATCAGATATAAGATGCTAAATGCTTTACAAAAGCTTGACATGTTTATAGCCGTAAAACAAGCACATTACAAAATTACAGTTTAAAAAAAAACAGTACCATAGTACTGTAGCATGTTTGGTGAAACAGCATGGGTCTGAATGCAAATGTCGCGATACAGTCCTCAGATACAGGTCATGATTCACTTCCATTCACTTAAAGGCACAGGAAGTTTAGCTCAGCAGCTTCACACATTCATTTACATTTAGATCTGATAACCTGCAGCAATTTCCTTCAGCACACAACCTGCTGCTCATGAACAGAACCTCTCAAACACAAAAGCATCATTCATGTAAGCATGCAAATACTTAGTCCAGAAATGTCATGCTTCATTGACTGGATGATGTTTCTGACTGTAAAACACTTACAATATAAAAGAGCCATTTAAGCATAAGTGGTAGGGAATTAGAGATCGACCGATGTTGTTTATAATGCAGATTATTATTATATGTGTCTGAGAACCAATATTTATTTAATGTTTTACCTCTGTGTTCATTTAACTTCATTTTCATATCACAACACTAAAACCAAAGACTATAGAATACCCAAGACATGTCACTGGGATAGTTTTGAATGGGGAAAAATGCAACGCTCAATATGGCCTCTCAATCACAGGAAGCCAAATGAAGGAGCCAATCGCTAATCGGTAAAGTCAGCGCGTCACTGCAGCTGCCGTTAGAAGGGTCCCAATTGCTACAGAAACAGTCAGCGTTCTGAGACGTGCGCTCAGGACTGCGCATGCATAGCCTGAATAATAAGCTTTTTATAATGCTATTTGAGCAAAATAAACAACATTTATGA
This sequence comes from Cyprinus carpio, assembly GCF_018340385.1. Classification (NCBI taxonomy): domain Eukaryota; kingdom Metazoa; phylum Chordata; class Actinopteri; order Cypriniformes; family Cyprinidae; genus Cyprinus; species Cyprinus carpio. Next base: position 2,973,867 of record NC_056617.1, on the reverse strand, counting down.
CACAGTTGTTATCAGATTTCTTTGGTGATTTCAAATATGAATTTTAACGCAAGCCTAGTGAACAGTTTTGTAGAATTTGATGTTGACTAAAACATAGCATGTCTTTTACAATAGCAAGCAACAGCAACTATAATATTAACATCAGGCAAAAAAAAAAAAAAAAAAAAAAAAAAAAAAAAAAAAAAAAAAGTCAAATGTTTTCAAATCAAATACATAAATAAATGAAAAGGGAGTTTATAAACTTTGCATAGATGTAATAATTCATTTTAAACTACAGTTTAAAGTACTGGAGGCAAACCAAGAATACATTTTAGTTGGTCACTCTAGATATGGTGTTTATTGGTTTGATATTACAAAACCGATATCTGATTAAGAAAACTGCTTCAATATCTGTGGTTTAAGGACTGAGGTGGTTTATCTGGTTGCTAAAAGCACATGGAGGGGGAAACCAATAATCGGTTTTGACCGATAATGTACGGTAAGAGATTTAGTTCCGCTTCTTCTTCTTATACCATAAAATAAAATATAATAATAATAATAATAATCAGTAATAAACGGACAATTCAATTTATTCCCAATAGAGACTGATCGATAATCGGTTTTACTGATATTTACTCTAAGCAATTTAGTATTATTATTATTATTATTATTATACTATAAAATACTATAACTATTAACAATTAACAATAATAATGATAATAACAATTACATTTTTTATTTTCACTTTATTAATATTTAAATATTTTTATATTTTTTACTTCAGTCATTTAAATGATCATATTACTATTTTTCTATATTTCATGGCACCCTGTGAAGCACTTTGAGTTGCATTTTGTGTATAAAAGGTGCTATACAAATAAAATTGTTATTATAAAAAATATTATTATTATTATTATTATCATCATTATTGTTGTCAATGTAAGTATAAATTATGATCATTGTTATTAATTACTACTACTATTAATAACACATTTATTACTGCTATTATTATTATTATCTACATCATAATGAGTGTGTGTGTGTGTGTGTGTGTGTGTATTAAAATACTTTTTCACCACATTTTGCTGCCCTACAAACAAAAGTAATTATCGTTAAAACCGATTATCGGTCAATCTTTATTGGGAATAAATTTAATTGTCCATATTGATTTCGGATGTGTGGTCAGTTTCCCCCTTCATGTGCTTTTAGTCACCAGATAAACCACCTCAGACACAGACTAGCCTTTAACAAACTTCTACATGCTTCAAAATCAAACTGGTTAATATCACCAAGAGCATTAACCTTTACAGAAGAAACAATCAGCAATACACTTTAATGTAGGTCTGAGAGAAATAGCTCAAGCATCGTTAACAGGACTGAGTCGAGGGGTGAATAAACCAGCCAGAGACAATCACAGCAAGTCATGCAGACGTAATGCCAGCGCACAAAACACACAGCCCCCTTCCCAATTACCCATTATGCTGAATGCTAATTTCTTCCTGATGTCAGTCTAAATTTGATTCAATGCTTCATTTGAGTGATGCATCCTTACAAACGTCTGTCTGTCCGGTCTGAGAAGAGTCGCATATATCAGCATTAACGTCAGATGGATCAATGGGTCAGTAGAGGAACACAACAACCTGAAAACTTGTTTCGGAAAATGCGGTTTAGATATGAGTGATGATATTTAGGTGTAATGAAACTCAGACCTCATTAGCTGAGCATCAGAGCTACTTAAAAGCTACTAAAATTACAGTTTATATACAGTCATAATGAAGTCATCAAAAACACTCTCCTAGTATGTGGCATGTAGGGCTGACAAATTTAGTTTTTAGTAAAATTTTTTGTTTTTTTTTAAAGTTTAAAATAATCAATTCACTTGAAATGATTCTCAAAAGGATATTTTACATTTTTTGTAACAAATGAATCCTCAGTTAAACACTGCTGTTTATCATTATATCAACTGAGTTATATTAATGTGCTGCAGCAACAACAACAAAATATTATTATTATTAATATTAATTTCATACATAGAATGCAGCACAAAGTGCTACTCAGAAAGGCATTTAAAATACAGAAAAATAGGAATTAGCAAGATAATTCATAGAAAATAAATGTGAAATATATATATATATAAAAATATTCAAATAAATACATTTAGAATTCATTAAAATAAGTAAATAAATAAATAAATAAATAGTATCAATCCTTTTGTAAATAATTCACAGGTAGGCAGAAAATAGTAATAAACCAGATAAATAAATTTAGAAAATAAATATGAAATATATTAATTACAAGAAACAATTTTCTAATAAAGAAAAAATTATATAACACTTAATTGTACAGCACTGCTTCAGGGTGACAAAAAAACATTATAAATAAAACACAAATAAAAATAAATAAATACATAAATAAAAACAAAAATGTATTTATATAAATAATTAAAATATATTTTAAATATATTAAAATAATTTTTTAATTAAAAAAATAGAAAAAAGGGAAAGAAAAAAGGAATAAAATTAATAAAAAACTAAAAATGAAATTCACTCTGATAAATAATAATAAAATAATTGACAATAATTATAACAATAATAATAACCATTCTAAATTATTATATTATAATAAACATTAATAATAAACTTCCTGGATGGGTTAACCACGGCGTTCTCTGTCTACTGAACCGAGGCCATCCTTTGCCTTGTGAGTCCCCGCCGATCAGAATGGGATTAATTAACATTCGCTCTCTGGTCAACAAAACTTTTTTGCACAACTTTTTTTTTTTTTTTTTTTACTTCAAAAAACAACTTGCCGTTTCTTGAGAAAATTGTGTTGACTCAGCTGCAGTACCATTTGATATCAAGTAATATTTTTGAAAAATTCCAATCCAATTTTTAAGTCTCAACACCGCAGGGAAACTCCACTTTCAAAAGTTGTAAATGATATTTAACTAGAAACAGATAAAGAGAATGCTGTGGCTTTGGTGCTTTTAGACTTAAGCTTTGCATTTGATATGGTTGACCACAATATCTTGATTTCCAGGTTGGAGAGCTGTGTTGGATTTGGTTTTAAATCTTTTTTAACAAACAGAAGTTTTAGTGTTTCCATTTGTTAACATAGTTCGTCCTCACACCCACTTGCTTGTGGGGTGCCACAGGGCTCAATTCTTGCCCCAGTTTTATTTTCTATATTTATGCTACCAATGGGTGCTATCTTTGAGAAATTTGGAGTGTCCTTCCACCTATATGCGGATGATACTGTATTTTCCCTTGTGGCATAAAAGTGAAGAATTCTTAGGACCTCTGTTGGATTGTCTAAACGAATTACAAATATGGTTAAAGCAGAATCCTTAGTGTTAAACGAAAACAAAACTGACATCATTTTGTTTGGTTTAAAAAGTCATATGAAGACTGTGCCCTTCATTTTGGTCATCTCTCTTCCTACTTAACACCCTGTGCTAAAAATCTTGGTGTTCTTTTTGATTGCAACCTGGGTTTTGAGAAACAAATCAATGCAGTGGTCAAATCAAGTTTCTTCCACTTACGGCGTTTATCGAAAATCAAATCTTTACTCTCTGTAAAACAGTTTGAACAGATTATTCACTTGTTTGTTCCATCTCGTTTAGATTACTATACTATGGCATAAGTCAGTCCTCTATAATGCATTTACAGAAATGCTGCTGCAAGGTTGCTGACAGGCAGATGGAGGTTTGATCACATTTCGCCTATTCTTATTTCACTAAACTGGTTACCAGTCAAATTTAGAACTTAAATGTAAAATTTTAACTTTTGTTTAGGGAAGGGAAGCAAGCAAGAAAGATAATAGTAACAATTCTAAACTACAAAAGACTAAAAATATCCATTAAAAGCTAACTTTAAAATGATTTTTTCACCTGCTTTTTATAAGTGACATTCAGAGTGCCTTTCCTCTGGTGTTTCTCGTCCTGCTGTGGCAGGTGTCGGGATCTCCTATCGGATCACTGACAGCGGCCAAAATTGATGAGCTACGAGTCAAAGGTCACTTCTCTTTACAGCGAGAGGAAACAGTCGCACGCTGTCTCACACATAACATCCGGGGATAGAGCCGTCAGTCACACTCAAACAGAGCCGGAGGAAGTGAAGATGTCACGGGTCGCCCTCTTCATAATGGAGGACTGCTATTATTCAAGACGGAGACCACTATTCGATTGTTAGCGGGCAGATCGGAGAACAGAAGTGTGTGATTGATGAGAGGATTGAAGAGAATTATATTGTTATATTTCAATATCTCATGCAAAGCTCTCAGAGGAGACAGAGATGAGTTATTAATCAACTGAGATGAGTTTGGTCATGTACTCACCCTCATTTGAAGACTTCCTTTCATTTTAAGTTAATAATTCTGCTGAAAATCTTCCCTTCCAGCATAAACCTCGATGTTTGCACTTGATTTAATTCACAACTTTCAAACATTTTGTGTCCATTGACATCAAACAATTTGAGGGCAGTAGCTGAGGGTAGAGTTGCATGATTAATCATAATAAAACCAAATTACCAAATGGTTTGGTGCATTTATTACATTTTCAGCAAAAAAAAAAAAAAAAAAAAAAAAATACATAAATCAAATTTTCCACCAAAAATCAAAACTTGATGGTTCAACATTTAAAAATGAGGACACTGACTATTAGTATTGTAATTTTACAGCTGTACTACAAATAAAATGATTATATTGTTTCATTTTTAATTAATCAATATTTTACAGTAAAATATTACAATATGAATTACTTGTAGTTTGTTATTATTAAAAAAATATATTTTTAGACTATTTTTCTATATTTTTAATATGCTACCCTGTGAAACACTTTTGAGTTGCATTTTATAATTATTTATTTATAATGCACTTTATAATTATTATATTGTTATTATTAAATATTCTATGTTTTACAGTGCATTATTACAATGTGAATTTCTTATTTAATATATATATATATATATATATATATATATATATATATATATATATATAGATATATATATATATATATATATATATATATATTATATAATATATAATATTATCCAACGTTTTTATTACTATTTTTCTATATTTTTCATACACCTACCTGTGAAACAATTTGAGCTACATTTTATTGTAATATACAAATACAATTATTTTGAACATAATAATAATAATAATAATAATAATAATAATATTGATGATGATGATTATTATTATTATTAATCACAAGCATCATCATCATACATCTAATCATATTTTATTTTATTATATACATTTTAGGCTAAATTGTGCAGCCCTACAAACAAGAACAACCAATTTATAACTTTTTTTGGCACAGATTTCAGTGAGCAACTTAAATTTCACTCTGCTTCTCATATAAAGTGATCATGTGACACTGAAGACAAGTCATGTCAACTACTCTTTTTGGTCATTTCTAAAGCTAAAAGTCAGCCAAAGTCCTCATTTATTTTCATTACACGGATGAAAGCAGCATGAAAGATCCGTCTAAAGCATCCTTTTGTTGTTCCACAGAGGAAGAAGTGATTCAACAAAGCAACAAATGACATTTATTATTTTCCTCTTGAGCAACTCCAGATTTCCTGAAGACTTCAGGCAACAATTCATATCTGCAAATGATTCAGTCTGACATGGCAGCTGCTTCCCGTTTGTTTGCACTGAATCCGAGATGTTACGACAGCATGGAGCTGATGGGTCAGAGGAGCTTGACCTTTCACCTATGGCTAAATCAGGGTCACATGATCTCAACATGAAGCTCCCAAAAAACCTAAAAAAAAAAAAAAAAAAAAAAAAAAAAAGCAGCCGCCATATTTCCAGAAAAAAAAATGAAGCTTTTAATTTGCAGATGTAGGGCTGCAGTGTGAAGGGGATTACAAGGGTTTGTACTGAGAGTGATGGGATTTCTGTTTACTGCGAACAAGAAGCCAAATCAGGATTTACAGACAGAAACAACAAAACCTCTTCCTCACACAGAAAAACCATATGATCATCACAAAACAACACGTTGAAACAGCAGTTTACTAAAAGAAGAGGACCATCTGAACTCATCAACCCTTGACCTTTTACCATGATTTTGTATAGTAAACAACTAGTATCTGTAGAAATATCAGCAGTTACTTCTCTTCCCTTCCTAGTAAGCACTGAAGTATCATGACCTTTGAGCACAAAGGCTTGTAATGACTAAATCACATCTCACCACCTATTCATTTAATTTTGCATTCAATTAATATTGATTCATATTTCAGATGCTCACTGTCATTGGTTCATTTTTTTCACAATGTAATTATATTTTAATTCATTATATAATATTATATATTTATTCATTTACATTTTTTAAATTTAATATTGATTCTTTTTATCCTCCTTGGTTTACAATTTACATTCAATAACTGAACTGTCTAAACTAGAATGAGTAAGTAGAAGAAAATGACAGTCCTCCAAAAAATCTCTGTCAATATTAACTTAGAAACAAGAGAGAGAGAGAGAGAGAGAGAGAGAGAGAGAGAGAGAGAGAGAGAGAGAGAGAGAGAGAGAGAGAGAGAGAGAGAGAGAGAGAGGGGAACACAGACACACATTCAGACAGACATGAATCTCAAGTAGTTTTGTGTAGAGCGTCTTTGTTCTGGATCCGATGACAGTGAGCATCTCTCATTTTAGCAGCACATTTATCATTCCTCCACACAAACAATTGTGCTGCAAAACCCACGAGGGCAGGCGATACAAAGGACGGCTGGATCGGGGGCCTCAAATCAGACGCCCGCGCCGGTTGCTAGGTTACCTTTGATCTTTTTCAACAACTCGTCTACAAGTTTGATGCTTTCAGAAGTCTCCGAGGAAGGCATGATAAAACTTCTGCATTCAGAGTAGAGTGTTTCATCGTAAAGTGTGACGTTGTTTAAATAATACCACATTTGTTAAATAAATAATATAATAATAAATACAGTTAAATATTATTTTAGTTATTAATGATACTCAATAATAATGCTAATAATGTGATAACATGAATAATATTACTAATAATTAACATTAATAAAACTAATATTGTAATTATTAAGATTTTTTAATATTAATATTTGTTAATGCTATTCTATGAATATATTATCGGATCTAATATATCATTTTAAAAATAATAATAATAATTATATAATATTACATGACTTTCCCAGGGTTTTTAATTAACTAAACTAAAACTGAAACTAAAACCATAAAATATTTTTTTTGTTACTTGAAATAAAATAAATACAATTAAATATAAAAAACATTTTTTCAAACTTTTTTTTTCCAGTTTAGTTGATATAAAAATAAAAAACAAAAATGACTCAAATATATAAACAAGAAAAAGCTGCCTAAAATGACAAAACACAACAAAATTACAATTTAAAATCAAATTACAAACTAATTAAAATGAAAAAAAAAAATCAAAATATTAATAAATAAAATTATAACAGTATCACATTAATACTAAAATAACACTTGAATTTACCACTAGATCTAATCTAATAAGATTAATAATAACTATTATTATTATTATATTTAATAATAATAATAATAATAATAATAATAATAATAATAATAATAGACAGTAATAATGTACCATTTTAATGGAAACTTGTTCTCATTTTTTTTAAATGCTGTAAACATTTTATTAAAGCAATAAGGAAATGGAGATTGTGCTGTATTTTGTCAATATAGTTTACTGTATGTCATACTTCATGCCTTTTAGTCACAAGTTATGACTACATTCACAATATAGCATAACATACTGTCCATAACTGAATAAAAATGAAATTCTCCCAACTAAAGATCTAGTAACTATTAGACGTATGCTCAAGATCTTTCATGCAAACTGAAACACCATCTAAAACAGACAGCGAAACTCTGATTCAGGACTGCTGACACTGTTAGAAAATAATGGCTATGAACTATTTGCCTGTTCATCTGAAAACCAGGGAAAATGCATTCAATGATGACGGTTTCAGCAATCTGTCCAAATTTCCAAGAGCTGATGCAACTCTTTCCACAGAATGGAAATGGTAGTTTGTGTACATGTGAGACAGCTGACAGCCTTCAATCACTTACAGAGACGTCAGCATGACTGACAGCTTCATTTGTGAAAGCCACTCTGCACTTTTACGAGACACACTAAAATCAGCATGTTTGAGAAGCACTTTGCTCCAAATCAAATTGATGCATCACATTATTTTCATGGATATTAAATATTCATCAGTTTGCTTGATTATTTAAATCAAAGTTTTCCAATGCCTTTACATAAAAAAAAACCAAAAAGCAACCCACAGGACTATTAGCATTCTGCTGAGCATGAAGAAAAATCTTATGCCAAAAACAAATTCTACACAAGTACACAAATGCAGACGTTGACACTTGATCCAAGGTTGCATGATATATCACAATAAAAACGATGCTGTGATATGGCTTAATGCAATCAAAGGCTACATTTTAATTAAATAAATATATGAGCTGCATGTTTCAGTGAAGTGCAGCATTGTGTTCATTTACGCATGAGCAGCTCATAATAGTGTTTCAGCATCTTAGTTTAAAGTTTAAAAAAGAAGAAATTCAACAAATAAAATAAATAAAAATAATAATTTTATTAAATGATAAATATATATTGGTATATATTCTAAATACATTTTGTTTAACATTTTTATTTCACAAAAATGAAAATAAAAAAAATCTGAAAAATCAAATTGTTCAACCCTGAAAGTATGGTTTATTTCACCCGTTTTATTTGATAAAAAAAAAAAGAATAAAAAAAATAAACATTTTAAAACACGACTTAAAATGACAAAACTAACTTTAAACTAAAATTTAAATAAAACAGAAAAAACACAATATTAAGTTTTTTTTTTTCACAAAACTCACAATAAAACAATCATAAAAAAATCAAATGGCTAAAAGTACTGTATAGTAAGGTTTTGAATTTTTTTTTGCTTTTTTAAATTATTCTTTATTTTCTATGCAACCCCCCCCCCAAAAAAGAACACAACACACACAAATTATTCTATAATTATGAATTAAATATAACTATTATATAAACAGTTGAAAATTCCTGTTTGCAAAAAAAAAAAAAATAAATAAAAAAATCTGCATTGTGCTATCTCAGAAAAACTTTTTCAAAACACCCTCATCTAACCAACACCTTCTGAAGACAGTCATCTTTTCCATTCCTTACTGTCTTCTAACTGCCAAAGGCAAGCAGGAAAGAAAGAGAAAAAGAGAAATAAAGAAAGAAAACAGGAATTTAGGCCAAACAGAAAAACAAGAGAGCAGCCAGCAAGCATTCAGAATCAGAAAACTCGACTCCGCCAAGAGAAAAGACCCTTTATATGCCAACGCTTTGCATGCGTTCGCCTGAAGACGTAACCCCGCGTCCCTCTAACCTGATGATAGGGACTGAGATCATGCAGGAGAAGCAGCAGGACGACAGAGGACGCATTCAACATATAGATACGGAAAACAACTACTCACTTGAACGCCATGGCATCGAGCGGCGAAAACTGATTCATTAAGAGTCTCTCTGGGGTTCACGTCTCAGGCAGCAGAAGATGGAGCAGAGAGCTCTTCACAGATCTGTGGAGAGGACACAAGGACTTTCACATTAGGAGGGGGAGATATTTGAACTTGCACACAAAGGCTCAGAATACAATCCTAACATCCTGCTTACAGCACAGTATGCATGTCACACTGCATGCTATTGCACATAAAACAGTATGCAACTCTTTCAAACAGTAGCATGCTACATTGTCTCATGAACTCATTATGTTTAATTCAACAAGTGGTGTCTAGGTATCTGAGAAACATGGTTATTTTGTTATATAAATGCCATTTGTGTCTCAATTTTTGGCAGGCTGATCAGATAATAAGTCTTCTGGTTACTTCTGGTTCATTCATCTCATTTGAAATGGAAGGTCAAGTTCAGTGCATTGCATTGTGGAAAACTAGTTCTGTAGTCTGAGTGCATTTCATCCACTTTAAATGATTCAGTGCATCAACATTCAGAATGATTCAGTCGGCTTTGCTAACTCGTTTGGCTCCACAGATTCAAATCTGACTCCCAAAGAGTGATTCAAACCCGACTTGAGAGAGCAATTCAATGACTCACATGAGCAATTAAACCCGAATCCCAAAGAGTGACTTAACATGACTCCCAAACGGCAATTCAACCCTACTACTAAATAACAATTCAATCCAACTCCCACACAGCGGTCCAAATCCGATTATCAGGAGTGATTCAACCTGACTCCCAAAGAGCAAGTCAACTGGACTCACAAGAGAAAATTAATTAACACGACTCCCAAAGAGTGACCAGCTCACAAGAGCAATTTAAGCCAACTCACAAGAACAATTCAAACCAGTTTAACCCGACACCCAAAGAAAAACTTAAATCAGAGTCTCAAAAGAACAATTCAAATTTAAGTCACAAAGAGCGATTCTGCAAGACTCCCATGAGCGATTCATACTGCCTTAATTCGACTCACAAGTGCAATTCAAACCGGCTCCCAAGAGCAATTCATTTTGTACTAATTTATTTACTGAATACTTCACAGCAAAACACAATTCTCGCAACATATTTTGTATTACACTTATTTAGCCCCACTCCCAAGAGTAATTCATGAATCATGCATCACTAATTCAACACAGCCAATTGTAAAAAAATGTAATTGCTGAAATATTGCCAATGAAAAGTAACATTGTGTTCGTCAATACTAACCTGCTTTTAACAAATATAATAGCCTTTGTACTAAAAAGCAGCAAACAGTTACACTGAGAAGTGCAGTTAAAGAGAGACCCTTTGTAGATCAATATTTACAAGTACAAAGCTATTTATAGCAACAACAATCAACATTGTATTATGGTAGATATTGTGATTATCACGGTAAATTTGAAATAGAATAGATTTAGAACTGTTATGAGTTCTCCAGCTGTTCTTCTAACAAAAGGTGCTCGGTGCGAGCAACACAGCGGCGATACACACAACCACGGCTGACTCGCTCTCAATTAGCCTCAGCTGAAGAACAGAGGGGTTTCCGCCAGCTTGGTGGGGGATTCCGTTGCCATGGTGACAGCAGAACCCCGGAGAATCAATAGAACACGTTCAGGAATCCAGAGAGAACAGGAGAATCTGATCTCATTAACGACAGGAATATTAGGCACATTCCCAACACAAAGGGACAAGCATTTCATTAGCGAAATATAGATTAATAGATACCCTAGTGCAAAGAAACAGAACAGAAAAAAACTTAAATAAATCAGTGGTGCTAAAAATAGAGCGATATCTTACAGGGCTTATATATGTGTTTTTCCCCCTCATATCATTATATAGGAACAGATTTGAGCGCAACAGGATGATTTTACAAAACAGATTAAAACTACAGCATGTTGTCAGCTTCATAAATTATTCAGTATATCAACATCAAGCCAATAAAAGAGACCAATTACACTAGGTACAGGAAGAAATCTAGATCAGTACACTACCATTTAAAAGTTTGGCGATTTCTTAATATTTTTGAAAGAAGTCTCTTCATTTATTTGATCAAAAATAAGAGTATTTAGAATTTAAATTTAAATTATTATTACTATTTAAATACAGTAACTTTTCTATGCAAATATATTTTAAAATCTATTTTTTTAGTGAATTTACAGCAACATTACTCCATTCTTCAGTGTCACATGATCCTTCTCAAGAAACATTTTTGATTACTGCTTAATATCTTTGTGGAAACTGTGTTGTATTTTATTTTTCAGGATTCTTTGAGTAGAAAGTTCAAAAGAGCAGTTTTATATTTGAAATAGACATCTTTTGTCACATTATAAATGTCTTTAATGTCACTTTAGATCAATTTAATGCATCCTTGCTGAAAAAAATATGGATTTCTTTAAATAAATAAAAAAGTAGTGTATATATTCTAAAGAACGTTTGTATGATTTTACTACCCAGCATATGAAAAATCAGAACTCTGATCGCTTAGTGAAGTAACAAATACCACTAATAAAAAGCCACTAATTAATTGCATCACTTTGTCTAATTGGTTTTGAATTGTTTCTTGGCGGCTCTAGAGGACACATCTCAGTGTTTGATGTGGTTTTGTCTCCAGACCGCCTTGAGGCTCGAGTCTGAGACATCGCTGAAGTCCTCTGGGAGACAAGCGTATAGCAGGCGTCTGGCCCACTTCTCCTCATTAGGGTTTATGCCTGTCTGCACTCTGAAACCAACAACACAAGCACACATGATGCTAAATATCATGTCATAAATCACATCAAGTCATGGTTTACCATACAGGTACAAAGAATGACCATCAGGGATTAATTGAGACATTTTGTCATTTATGCATAGCAGCATTACTGCCCATCTGCATGTGTCAAATATCTCCGCTTTGAACCACTGGATTGGAAACAACGCTGGATTTCCATACAGACCCAGATTCCTCCTCACCTCAGAACAATGGCAGCTACAGTAATTACCCAAACGTTCATTGATCCCTACAGGGCTCTCCCAGAATGCAACGGGCCACTAAATGTCAAATGTTTCTTTTTCCTTCAGTACACTGCTTCAGGAATGAGGAGACGCTCGGAATGGAACATTTACAACAGGCAAACGTTCCAGTTCTGTGGGTTTCCACAATATGGCCAATGACCCAATTGTTATATTTCCAAAAGTTTCCAATGAGGGTATGAAATTCCTCAACGATTCCAAGAACCTGAGGTGCTTCGACTGGAATATAAATCTGCAAGCAGACAGAAAACACAAGTCATAATCAAATTTTCCCAATACAGCCAATATGAATCACAAAAAGTATTCATTTACCAGGCCCCATTATATTATTCACGTCTAAAACTTGAGTTTAAATTCCTTTAGGAAAAGGTTGCAACCAGTGTTTCTACAAAAAGCAATTTGCCAACACTTAAGAAGTACATAAACACCATCTAAACAAAACATTAATAAAGCATTTAACCTCCTTAAAGTGACATTTTATAAGTAAACGAGAATATTAAGTTCAATTTTATCCATTGGGATTTGATTGCATTTTGAATGCTTGACCATGAAATTATTATTGCTGTTTGCAACAATAAGAACGACTATTATGTGAGCAAATCTCTAACCCTAAGTATTAAAGTTCACTGTGTGCTTTGATTCCTCAAATCAAATGTTTTGTTGAGGGTTTTCCATATCAACAGTGCAAGCACACACATGCTGCATACACTCCCTGTGCACTTTGAAATCCCTTACACACAAACGCTCAACTGAAGGGAGAAAACACTGATTACAGCGGAGGTTTAAATATGCATTTGATCACAGCTGAAGGAAACATATGGACATATGCTGCAGCTGCAATAAACTACATCCAACTAAGGGGCTGGAGGATTTCACAGACAATAAAAGACTGGATCTTTTGTGCAATGCTTGCTTGATTTTAGGGTGTTGCAGGTGCTTGCTTTTCAGTTGCTAAGGTCCTTGATTTGATGAATCATGCATATGTGCAGGATATGCATGTAAATATAATAAGCTTCAGTATGATCAATAGTAACAGCGATGCTTGACTTGCAAAAAACAAGAAACACGTTAAAATCAAATCAAACACAATCAAACAATCAACAGAATCTGTAAAATGTGAAAGTTCTCAACTAATCTGTTGTCTGTATGTTATTAAAATAAGCAACATGCATCCAATAATATCCAAAAAACAAGAATTATTACTTAAACTGACCAAATGTCTTTAAAAAAACAACCAACAGAACCTATAAAATGTGTAACTTATCTATTGCTTGTTATTGAAATATGCAAAATGCATCCAAAAACATCCAAGAAACATTATTTAAACTCATCAAATGCCTTCAATCATCCAACAGAATCTATAAAATGTGCAAGTCTGCAATTTAATCTACTGCCTATGTTACATTCGCAATATGCATTCAATAACATCCCAAAAAAACATTACTTAAACTCACCAAATGCCTTAAAAGAAATAACTAAAAGAACCCAAAAATGTGCAAGTTATCAACTAATCTACTGCTTATGTTATTAAAATGTGCAATATGCATCCAAAAAACATTATTTAAAATCACCAAATGCCTTCAAACATCCAATTAATCTAATGTCTATATGTTAAATTCACAATATGCATGCAATAACACTGCCCAAAAACAAAAAGCATTACATAAACTCACCAAGTGCCGGTAAAGACGCTCTGAAGCTCACAGAAGACAACCACAAAAACCACAAAGATGCAAAAAACAAAGCGAGAATCATTGCAGAGTCTGTTGGTCTCATACGTGTCTGTTTGCATCCAGACGTGTGTATAATTTAGAGTAAATCTGCAATTTTCTGGGTGTCATAAAGGTTGATGGTTGTGTCTGGCTGTGGAGGTCTGAACTGCAAAAAGACATTCAGACCTCCTCCTTCCCCTCTCCTTCTCTCGTTCTTTCCCTCTCCCTCTCTCTCTCTCTCTCGCTCTCTGAGAAAAGCATGTGCCAAACGTCACAGTCGTGCAGAAACGGCTCTCAAATCAAGGCGGTTTAACCTCAACGTTCACCCTCAGTCAAAGCAACAATTAAATATGAATGTCAGATAATAATATGCTCACACACACTGTTTGAAGCCTCTGTGACAGGTGCAAAACAATAACGGCAGATCAGCTGGTGCGCTTGCATGCGTGCACGTGTGTGTGTGCATCGTCGTGCACACTTGAGACGGCTGACAGCAGAATATAATCAATGCACATGCAGCACAGAGGGGGTTGGGTCAGTGTTTGCGGTGTTTCTATTGTTTACAGGGTCACGGTGTGTCCTCAGTGCACCGAGACGTACCGGTCGGCTCTCTAACCAGGGCTGGGTGGAGTTCTGGTTTCAAGCTGATCCACTCTTATCGCATTTCTATCCTAAATTTAACCACTACACAAGGGACGACAACACAGACTCCTGAACAGAATGCAAAACTTGAGCTGATCTCACAAACTGCTCTGTGTGGATTTAGCAATTAAAATGAGTCTGGAAACACACAAAAGTAGAGAACAATTCAGATAAGCAGAGCACAGCAGATATTTCAGTGGTGTTTTGATTACATATGCACAGTATCATTACCAAACTATTTAAATATTTCTAACAGTATACTCATTTTCTATGGCGAGTTATAGAAAATAATGTTAGAAAATGAATACAAAAGTATCAAATATTAAATAATTTTGAGCTCAATATTAATTGCAGCATGAAAAGTTCAATGGAAATATCATCATGAATTTTTTTGTACATAATACAGATTTATTTATGGGCTTTTTTATGCCTTTATTTGGAAAGGACAGTGTAGAGTAGACAGGAAAGCACTGGATGAAGAGAGAAGGGAGCGGGATCGGCAAAGTCATTTTATTTCAACGTGATACTTCCCATTTCTTTGTAATTTCTATAATGGCACATGCCTAAATTTGATAAAATTGAGACTTTTTAATAAACAATAAAAATGATCATGTTATTTCACATTAGATCAAGTGAGGGTGTTATGAAAGAATGACAGTCTTTGCACAACAAAAAAAAAAACGTGCATGCACACTCGTTTAACTGTGTCTCATCTACACGCCAATCATTTACCAAATTTAATTTGCCGTCTTTCTTTTTACCTGCTGGCTCGGTCTGAATTAATAACTTCTCTCTCCGAAACCGCTGTTCTGGAAGAACGGATACAGATTGCGACACAGATTGTGATTGTGAAATTACGTCAGGTCTGCAATAAAACAAGCCCTCAGACAATAGACTTCTGATTGAGGAGTGTAAAGCTGCAAAGCTACGGATGTGTGACAGTTTAATAAAGTGCCTGAATGGACTGGGAAGCTTTGAGTTGTGAATGTGAGAGTATGTCTACAACAAACTCTTCAAATGCAGATATTTCAAATGAGCAAAAAAAAAAAAAAAATCCTGTTTTTAATGCAAATGAAATCGCAAATATACATTAACATGTTAATATTAACGTTTTGGTTAACAATGTTGCGCTCAACGTTCTAGAATGCTGAATGATGTTACAATGTAACACTTAAGAACACAACGGACCCTAAACAACCTGAATGACCATGAGTCAGTGTACTAGAGTAGATGTTGTTTGTAACTGGTCCCATGTGTCTTTCGGGTAACAACATCACACATAGTTTAACCGTTCGTTACCACCCTAACTGACAAAGTCACAGGATTCTCATAAAACACAAGCAAAGACACAGATCCTGCCAGTGTTCAATCAAATTCTGACATCATATGATGGAAAACAGGATTGGTTTTCATTTAGAAATTGCTAGCAAGTAATTAAAGAAATGGAAAGTACATTGAATTAAATATTACATTTTGAAGTAGCATTGCATCACTTTCTCAGCAATGGATGCTCTGCAGTGAATGGGTGCCGTCAGAATGAGAGCCAAACAGCTGATAAAAAACATCACAATAGTCCACAAGTAAGGAATTAAGATTCTTTTAACTTTAAACCATTCCTTCTCCATTGCTTCTAACTAAAAAAAAAAAGGCCAATATAATGCTTCTTTCATTGTAAAAGTCCATCAACTGTTGTCTCAAACAACAAAATCCACCCACATATTTGTTTAGAACTGTTTAAGACTGTTTTGGCTTGTAAACAGCGTTTTATCAGTGCAGATTTCTCTCCTGATTCAGACGAGATGACTTTTTCACTGGAGGAAGTGTTATTATGCATGATAGATTCATATCGCAGATGGAAGTTAAAGTTAAATGTGGATTGTTGTTTTTATCATCTGTTTGGACTCTCATTCTGACGGCACCCATTCACTGCAGAGGATATATTGCTGAGACACTAATGCAATGCTACATTTCTCCAAATCTGATGAAGAAACAAACTCATCCACGTCTTGGATGGCCTGAGGGTGAGGACATCAAATGTTCATTTTTGGGTGAACTATTCCTTTGAGAGTGCACAAAGACCAGAAGATGTTTCCCTGGAAGCTCTAAATTCAAATAGGGAATAAACATTATCATTTCCCAAGAAAGAATTTGCTGGCATTAGTCTTATCTGGTCAAAAACAACACTCGTGTCCGATAACTCGTGGCATGCAAGAGAAATCAAGTCAACCCGACACAATGAGTGCTTTGAGATCAGCCAGAAAGGCATTCCCATCAGCCAATAAATCGATTACCTCTGGAATGAGCATGTTTTAGGAACCTGAAGTCAAAAATGATTATCCAGCACAAGCGTGAGTTTCATCCTGAGATTCGACACAACCTGATTCTAATTTAGTCCAAATTTGATCTATTTATTTCCTTAGACATGTTTCTGGTCTCACTGCAAATGATACATAAATTCATGAAGTAATGCAAAAAATATCTTCATATTTCATCAACTGACTGATTAGCTAATGGACCTCTTATTTTTCAATCACTTCACTTTTTACCAACCAAATAAAAACATTTATCATGCTTTCCATACAAAGAAGTAACAAAAAATCTAAAAAAGTAGCAAACTGGGTGGTTTGTGTTAAATCTCTGTGGCTTCAACTAATGCATTCCACTACACTGACTGCAGATTCACACCTCTGACCTTCAATCACCAAGAGTTTCTTCACATGCCAAGAAATACATGGAAACCACAGGATAAGGGTCAGAGAAAAATAAGACAGAAAAATGTGTGGGCCTAATAATGACAGTAGAGAAGAAGAAAGGATGGGGGAAAGCAGGAGAAACATAAGAACCAAAAGCATTAGAGAAACTCTGAACTACTGTGTGTGACCATTTGCACAAGCAGCACAACTGTTTTCAACATTGATAATAATCTGAAATCTTGAGCAGTAAATCAGCATATTAGAATGATTTCTGAAGATCATGTGACACTGAAGACTGGGGTAATGATGCTGAAAATACAGCTTTGATCACAGCAATAAATTACATTTTAACATATACTCACATAAAAAACAATTATTTTAAATTGTAATAATATTTCACAATTTTTCTGTTTTTACTGTATTTTTGGTCAAATAAGTGTGTATACAGTAAAATACAATATTTGCAATAATAGCTGCAGATTATACAACTGAAGCTTAACTGTCTCATTTATATATAAACATTTTCAGGAAATTGTTATGGATATGTATATGGATGGCATATGAATTCATAAATGTAAAAACAATGCAAAGCATTACTGACTGTTGGCCTACTTTTACAGTACTGTCAGTAGAACTACCAAAAAATGTGTCATTGCTAACTAACACTATTAAAAAACATTTTTATTACTTCAAATAAAGCTGAAATAAAATTAAAAATAAAATATAAATATTATATTTAAAAAAAAACTAAAATTACTAAAAAAATACTAAAACTGAAATAAAAATAAACTTAAGCTAGATTGAAATATTAAAAAATATAGAAATAAATGACAAAATATGCTACTTAAAATACATCTGACATAAAAAAAATATAAACATTAGATTTGAAAAAATATTGACAAACAAAAATTAGAAATGTTGCCTTGACAGCAAACTGAAATAAAAGTTTTTACAATTACAAAAACAGAACTGAAAACACATTTAAGCTACACTAAAATGTAAAAATAAAATGACAAAAGTACATAAAATGTACATAAAGTACTAGAACTTAAATAAATAAAATTGCTAAACTTTAAATAAATATGAAAACTGCACAAAATAAAAGCTTGTTCAAAATATTAGTAAATAAATACTATAATAGAAATAAAACAAAGGGGTCATATGATGCTTTTTTTAAAGATCATTATTTTGTGTATTTGGTGTAACAGAATATGCTGACATGCTTTAATACTCAAAAAAAAAAAAAGAACACTATTTTTCAAATACTGTACATTATTGTAGGTCCTCTATGCCCTGCCTCTCTCAAACGCATCGTTTTCTACAAAGTCCCTCCTTCCGACAAGTGCAGTCTGCTCTGATTGGCCAACTGACCCAGTGCCGAACACTGCCGGAAATGTAATGCCCCTTTCCATAATCGCGAGCTTCAACTTTCAAAATAGATCTAAAGACAGTTAATAATGTACTTAGTTTCACCATCAGTTCAAGACAGAAAGGGGAACAGAGTTGTGTGACGGACACAGTGATGAAGCTCGTATGTGTTTGCAGTACACAAGCCACGGACCGTTAAACAGCTGACTCCGCTGTGTGACCCTGTCTCTCTCTCACACACACACACAGACACCCACACCACATGCAAAACTCCACATTTGAACAGTCAACAGCAAATACTTAAACTAATAACAGAACATACTTACAGTAGCTGATTCAGAAGCACCAGAATGTCATAGCAAAGTCAGAATTACCTCCTCTCCTGGGTTAACGAAACGGTGTTGCTGTTCTGTTGTAAGTAATCTTAAAGATTCCTAAATGCATCTACTTTCAGAAGACCAAATAAAGTGCCTTTGCTTTCGCCTAGATACACACAGCATCCCCCGACATGACTGCTTCAACACTGACTGCGGTTACTGAAACCACGCCTTCTTTCTTTGTGTGAACATTTGGGCAGCATTATGCAAATATTTCCACATAGTGACGTAGACATGTGGGGGCATGTTTGAATGAGTCATTTTAGGGGGGCGTGGCCGAGTCTTAACTTTTATAAAGAATATCTCTTTGGATTTGAGACTTTGAGTCTTTGCAACTTTACAGATCTTCTTTATGCACCAAGAGCTTGTAACACTCCAAAGAGAAAGGAAAACTTGAAATCGCATCATGAAATTGCATCATATGACCCCTTGACACATATGATAACACTGCTTCCAACAACAACTTTCAATATGTTACACAAAACTAATGATTTGAGTTTGCAACGTATATAAACACATGCGCATGACCAACACGGTAAGCAGCAGTGACACACAGCACTGGCCTGTCAGCTGAACAGTAACGCTCTCACTGGCCTCAGGCCATCATTATTATTCAGCCCTGTTATCCATTACCAAGCACTGCTTACTTGCTGTGTCTTTTAAAGAAAAGAACCAGAAACAGCAGCCATCTGAAGAAACTGTGACTGATCTGAGACCTGTGCAGGTGTTGGAGCAGCATACTCTAGCCCTTGGTCAGATAAGAGGGGTAATTATCCTCCAGAAAGGTAACAGAGTAAGGGAGTCCTCCTATCAGTCCATATCCTTCTCTCTGCACTCCTCTGGGAGACGGAGGGATGCTGGCAGAGGGACACAAAGCACGACTTGTGTTCAGCTCCCAAATGAAATGAAGGAACATTAGACGCAGTGGACAGGTCTTTTTCAGCATCCACAATGTGGACAGAGCGTTAAATCAGGGTCAGACAGCGGTTAGGGCATCGATGTAGGGTTTGGGTCAGATTGCATTTCACTAGCGTGCAGAAAGCGGTCGAAACTAATGAGAGAGCCCTGCTATCGCTTCAGTTCAAGTCGAAAGATGGTCAATCGCTGCATTGATTGATTTAAAGCAAGATCATGCCACATGCAAAAACACAGTTTTTTCATGCATTGGTCAGTTTTGAAATTTGACATTTAATAAAGTGTTCTTTCAGACTAGTGGAAAGAACATTCAAAATACATTTTTAAGTGTTATTTTTGCACTTTATCTTATGCATCTGTAGATTTCAATTTCGGTAGGCTACGAGTTTCAACAGCTACGAATTTTACAGCTTTATTTCTAGCTACTGTATATCTAGCTTTTACTGAAGGGTTTGGTCATTAATCATTTGGCTGGTTTTATAAAACACTTTATTCCTTAAAAACAAAGTAAAACATTATTTTCTGGCTGCTGACAGTTTTTTCTGATTTATGGAGTGATAAAAAGAGAAATACAAAATCCTTGTAAAAACTATCCAATGTTCAGATTTCTATTATTAGATTTTGATTATCTACAATTAAATATATTCATATTACTGCATATGTGTGACCCTGGACCACAAAACCAGTCTTAAGTGTAAATTTTTCAAAATTGAGATTTATACATCATCAGAAAGCTGAATAAATAATCTTTCCATTGATGTATGGTTTGTTAGGAGGACAATATTTGTCTGAGATACAACTATTTGAAAATCTGGAATCTGAGGGTGCAAATCTAAATACTGAGAAAATGGCCTTTAAAGTTGTCCAAATGAAGTTCTTAGCAATGTATATTACTAATCAAAAATTAAGTTTTGATATATTTATAATAGGGAATTTACAAAATATCTTGATGGAACATGATCTTTACTTAATATCCTAATGATTCATAAAATAAAAAAAAAAAACATAAACCCAAAAAATACAATTTATTCTATTCCAACAATACAAACACAACCCACATACAAATGACTGCTTTTGTGCTCCAGGGTCACATTTAACTAGATAAGGACCCATTTGCATATTACACAAAACATTTTAGAAAACTTGTAATACAAAAAATGTTTGCAATTCTTCATGTTATGAATCAACTCAGGAAGTATGGTGATACATAATTTAATTATAATGATGAAACCAATGATGAAAATCCCATTAAGTTTAAATTCAGATCTACATTTGGGTTCACCAAAAAATGAAAATTCATCATTGAAATTCATAATTGAAAACAGCTTTGCCACTTTCAGGTGAACTATTCCTTTAATACAAGTGAGTAAACAGGTCTGAATCTCGGTGGTTTTGTTCTGAAAGGCTGGTTGTGTTTATCGATGGGCCGCTGGGATGTTGGGTGCCTGTCTGACCCAGCGCCAGCTCATCTGGGTTACGTGATTCTGTCATGTTGGACCATGAAGGCAGGTCATTGTCAGGCTGTGCATCGACATGAACCGTGTTTAGAAGAACATATGCTATATGACCCATTCATAAGATAATTTCCTCATTAAAAATGTCCTGAGGGACTAATTTAACACCAATGAACCCATCGGGGGGCAGGCGAGTGATGGCATCTGCTCTAATTATTACAGCACATACTGAGATCAGGATTGTGCTCAGAATAAAATACTAGATTACTGCACTGCATTCTATTTTTAAAAAACAGTATGTGAAACAGCATACAAGCATTTCAAATAGTAGTAAGGTACGCTGTTGTCACATGACCTCATTACTTGCATATTTAAAATAGCAGTCTATCAGATAATTCTGTTAAATAATCCAATCAGATACTGTATGTCATCAGGATTACATGAATACAGAAAATACACATAATATGCATTTGTAAATTAATCAATGTAAAATGCAAAAACAGTAGGTTTACAACGAAGAAAAGTTTTTTCTATCCATCAATCTATAATTTTTAATAAAGTTTTATTCAACAGACCTTTCTCTAACTTAGTTCACAAATAAATAATAAAATAACATTTGTAAATAATAATAATCATAATTAAAAAATAATTATCATCATTATAATTATTACTACTATTAATAATAATTTTCATAATTAGTGTTGCAGTAAATTTCTGGGGACTTCTCAAAAGTTTCCAAAAAAAAAAAAAAAATCTCCAAAAGTTTCACAAAGTTTCCAAAAAATCCTGTTAAGTTCTCAGAAATGTACCTGAAATTTTTAATTCCTTTGCAACTGTAATAATAAATCGAAGGAATTCATCAGTAATGTAAATGTCTATGACAATATAAATTAAGCCCAACAATGACTGGTGCTGATTATAATCGGGAACGCACTTGTATTAAGTTACATGTCAATTTGTCTTGAACTCTTTTAATGTGATTATGCTAAACTTAAAAAAAAACAGATTCACAGAACCATTTCAGTTTTAACACAATTTACAGCAAAATACCACGTTGTCCTGATTTAAAGAGTAAATTCTGTCATTTCAGAGGCACTAGGGTCAAGAGGTCATGGACACACATGCATTTAATGATAACCCTCCACTCACAGCCAATAATTTACGTCTGAGGCTATATTCTTCCACTTGCCACTTTTACCTGCTTCTATTTTAGACAGCCTTCAGGCACCTGCTCTGAGATATGAAAGAGTCGCTTGTGTATCTACGAACAGGTTTAGAAAACAACAGAGGAAGATTCATGCAGTTTAAACAAGAGACAAACAGACAAAGATACATCAACTGTGTTGGAAAATACTGCATTTAAAGCACTGTCATTTTCTACATTTTTAGACCATTGTACATGCAATTATAAGCCATATTATTAACTGAGAGACTGCATGCAAGATTATACTACTTATATGACTTAATGCATATCACATGACCATTTAAATGATACAACAAAAACTTTAACCTACATTTTGATGTTCATACTGTAGGTTCATGTCCATTTTGTCACCAAATACTTTAGCAATGCTTACAAAGATTTGACCAAGTTTAAACAACCTGACTACTTCTCAAATAGCACTCGCAGAAAATGCACAAAGAAAAAAGCCTGTTCTAAAATGTGGACTCATTTTGAACTAGAAGACTCTTTTGTTGTTCAGATGAAAAGTCTGGGATAATTTATGCGAGTTTGACTGCAGACCTCCACATGACCCTAAAATGCCAGACTCACGTTAAAAAAACACAACTAATCAAACAGTACGACCCAAGCAGGTTAACCAAGTTAACAGTGTTTGAATGAACTTATGCAAACAGTTGAAATGAAAGAAAAGACAGCAGAGTCGCTGTCAGCCAATGAGCGCTTGTACTCTAAAACAAGCGAATGTTTCCCTTTTGTTCGGTTGTTTCTGAACCAAATATAAAGTAACACTGAATAAAGTAGCAACTAAACGCGTTCAAACAGATGTGGAGAGTAAAACTGACGTGTATTATCGTGTAAAGGAGGAATAAACCTGCTGTAAACGATCCAGCCGCAGAGGAACAAGTGCAGCTCAAAGTCCTCAAAGCTCTCGAGACCAGAGTCCAGAGAAACCGGAGAAAAACAATCATTAAAACCCGAAAACGCAGCGAATGAATCCCGTCCAAACACTCACCCAGGCGGCGTCAAGTGCTCCGCTCCTCCGCGCTCCGGTTAAACGTTTAAAGTTTAAAGAGTTTGTGAGAGCTGATGCCGCGACCTGTTTCTCCCTCTCAGCAATGTTTGTTTGTGTGTGTGTGTGTGTGTGTGTGTGTGTGTGTGTGTGTGTGTGAGAGAGAGAGAGAGAGAGAGAGCAAAAGAAGTATAACATGCGTGGGATGCTTACAAACGACACGATATACGTTTTATTTATTTATTTACTAGATTTTATTTTGAGATATTTTTATTTAATAAATATTTGATTTTAAACCATGTTTTAATTTTTTCCTTTATTATTTTTAGAAAAAGAAAAACATTATTTTTTTATGAAAGTAACCAAAGAATACAACACATATTACATGCTATACAGAGTGACATACAATTTGGGAATATATCAGGCATTCATCTTAAAGAGGCAAATATTCACAGGAAGTGCTCGTAATACCAAGTTTCAAGCATTGTTCAAATAAATACAAGCTAGACAGGGAAAGATTAAAGAAAAGAGACAACATCATATGTTAGAACAAAATAGGATCTATAAAATGTTAAATAAATTTTAAAAAAAAAATATCAAGTTAGAACTTATGACAGCTTGGTTAGTTATTAGAATGATAAAACCTCATGAATGAATATCATGAAAGATTAATTATTTATAAAAAAAATAAAACCTCAAAAAATACAAAGACTCCTTGCTTGGTTAGTTATTAGAATGATAAAACCTCATGAATGATTAAGTCTTTTTAAACAAATTGGTTGGGTGAATGATTCAGTGATTCCTTCCTAATGGCTGTCACTTGTTTTGTTCATAAATAAATAAGCGTTTTTGAACAAATCGGTTGATTGAATGATTCAGTGTGTACTTGTAATACACTTGTTGCCACCTACTGGTAACTCTGAAATCTACAACAAGGCGCTCTGAAAAATATTTTAAAAATATTTAAAAATAGATATTTTATAAATAAAATATACGTATTTATATTTAAAGGCTGACCAAAATGAAGTATTTTAGTCACCCTTGTAATAAAATTATTTATCTGGTTTAAATGTTTCATTTTTTTTTTTTTCAGCAGTGACATTGACAGGATTTACTACATAATTACATATTGGTTCAAGACATAGACCGAGCCAGGCAAAGACAGTCTCTGTAATCAGCTGGAAAAACCTCCTTCACTGAAAATGTTGTCTTATCAAACTGAGATGTTTTATAAACACGTGTCAAAATGAATTATGAAATGCCTCATTATACACTTCAATGGGTATAAACTGCTGCCTTCGTATCAGAAGCCGTTTATGTAAGTCACGAATGATGACAGATGCACTTGACTTACAGATTTATCCTAATTACTTATCTGTATTTGGAAAATATACAATATATATAGAGAATAAATATAGATATATGGATTTACTGAGAATGTTGAGTAAAAAGTGTAAAGTTATTGCCCCCTGTATAGGGTCATTGTGTTTATGTAACCTGCATTTAAAAGCTAACCTGTGGTCGTAGTGTTACATAACCTCTGTATGTGAGGATCCGTGTGACACTGTAACCTAGATTTGCTTTAATCCTGCAGCTCTGAGGACAGAGGAGTGTCCATGTTCTCCTTTTATGGCCTCTCTGTCTCAACTTTTGGGCCTAGGTATTGCAGTGGATATTTATAAGAAATAAAAAGATAAAAAGAAACATTTGTCTCTTCGCAAGCAAGCTGGACGAAAGAAATGAAAGGCCCCTTGTCAAAAGGTCAAAGGTTATGTGCCATTTTCTGCCCATGGAGGAGTGAATCCAAAACATGAGTATAGAGGACAGAGCAAGCGTTGTCTTTTTCCTCCATATTACCAGGCAAAACAAAAACACACACACACACACACACACACACACACACACAAAAACATTCTTTATTTGCATTATTTAAAATGAATATATTTATATATATTGGATATTCAAAAGGTCACATTTGAATGCATCACATTTGCATCACATGAGTACAGAGTTTTGTGAAAGAGAAATATAAAAAATAATAATAAACAAACCTCATATGAGCTAAAACTATGCCCTAGCAACCACATAGATACTCCCTGGCAACCACATAGCAACTCCCTGGAAACCATCCACAACACCATAACACCTACTCCCTGGCAGCATTTTGCAACTATTTAGAACATCTTAGTAAGCACATAGCAACTCCTATATTTATTTATATATATATATATATATATATATATATATATATATATATATATTAGGGCTGTCAAATGATTAATCACATCCAAAATAAAAGTTTTGTTTACATAATATATGTATGTGTAAAGGGTATATTTATTATATATATAAATACACACACATAAATTATATATTTAGAAAATATTTACATGTATAAACATTTATATATTTATATTCTTATATTTTATATTATATATAAATATATTTAATATATAAACATAACATATTCTTCTTAAATATATACATGCATGTGTGTGTATTTATATATACATAATAAATATACACAGTATACACACATATATTATGTAAACAAAACTTTTATTTTGGATGTGATTAATCGTGATTAATCATTTGACAGCCCTAATATATATATATATATATATATATAAAACAGGGAGTTGCTATGTGGTTGCTAGGGCACAGAGTGGCTATGTGGTTGCTAGGGCACAGAGTGGCTATATGGTTGCTAGGATGTTGTTATATGGTTGCTAGGGTGTTAAAGGAAGTTGCTAGGGCACAGAGTAGTTATGTGATTGCTAGGATGACGCTATATGGTTGCTTGGGCATTCTTTGTGGTTGTCAGGAGTTGCTATGTGGTTGCTAGGGCACAAAGTGGTTATGTGGTTACTAGGATGTTGTTATATGGTTGCTAGGTTGTTCTAGGTCATTGCCAAGGTGAATTTAGGGTGTTATGATTGGTTGCAAGGGTGTTGCTATGTGGTTGCTAGGGTGCTCTAGGAGGTTACCAGGGAGTTGCTATGGGGTTACATGTGTATTCTAAGTGGTTGCCAGGGAATTGCTATGTGGCTGCTAGGGAACAGAGTGGTCATGTGGTTGATAAGATGTTGCTATATGGTTGCTAGAGTGTTCTAGGTGGTTGCCATGGTGTTTCTATGTTGTCATGGGATGTTGCCAGGATGTTGCTATGTGGTTGCTAGGGTGTTATAGGTAGTTACCAATGTAGTTGCTATTTGGTTTCCAGAGAGTTTCTAGGGGGCTGGAGAGTTGCTATCTGGTTGCTAGTGTGGTTAAGGTGGTTGCCAGAGTTTTTATGTGGTTGCTAGGATGTTGTTATATGGTTGCTCAAATATTCTTAGTGGTTGCCAGGGTATTTCAGGGGGTTGCCAAGGAGTTGCTATGTGCTTACTAAGATGTTCTAAATAGTTGCAAAATGCTGCCAGGGAGTAGGTGCTATGGTGTTGTGGATGGTTTCCAGGGAGTTGCTATGTGGTTGCCAGGGAGTATCTATGTGGTTGCTAGGGCATAGTTTTAGCTCATATGAGGTTTGTTTATTATTATTTTTGATATTTCTCTTTCACAAAACTCTGTACTCATGTGATGCAAATGTGATGCATTCAAATGTGACCTTTTGAATATCCAACTGTTTCCCAGCAGCAAAATCAATAATCCTTATCAAAGTGCAAATGATCATGTAAATATTATTTTTTTGTGGTGCACACATGTGACTTCCGCATGCAGTTCTCTCTATTTTACATCGTACAGCAGATAGTTGCGGTCCTGCTGATTGGTCAGATCATATATGTTGTGAAGCAGCTACTGTGTATGTAAACTATTTAACATCCTCTCTCCCATTTCCATTTCAGCTGCTCTTCTGAGCGGCCCGGGGTGGAACGGATCCGCTGGGAAGCAGAATTATCCTCAGACATGCCTGGAATCCAGATCATGCAGATCACAGCAACAATCAGGCCTCCAGAGTAGAGTTTGCTGGTCTGAACCCAACTTCAACAACCCTGGTATAAACCACAAATCCAGCACAAACTGATCTCATATCAGCTGATGTTTTACACCTGTGACCATTATAAGCGACAGAATGGTTCAGTAATATAAATAGTATTTTTTAAAATAATTATATAAATTATACAAAATAATTAGATATAATTCTGATAATGAATAATTGTTTTTTATATTTATTTGTTAAAATAAATATTTATTTTATTTAGTATGCATATTATTTATTTTATTACGTTTAATCTATTTATTATTTAATGTATGTATTTTTAATGTATGAATAGATTATTATTATTATTACATAATGTGATGATGTATTAAAATTAATGTAAGTTTTTATGTTTAACATAATAATAATAATAATAATAATAATAATAATAATAATAATAATAATAATAATAATAATAATAATAAAATATGCATTATTATTATTATTATTATTATTATTATTATTATTATTATGCTGTGTATGGAGGATGTTGTGAGCTGTTTTTCAGCAAGAACAAATTCAGAGACAGTGACAGAGAAACAGACAGAGACAGAGGCGCAGGCATCTAGTTTCAGTGTAATATTCCTGCAGGATTAAACTGTGCTTGAGTCAGTCAGACATGAACAGATTCAAACCTGCATGTCATTACAGAATTACACAGCACATTTCAACACAGTCCGGGTCCAATAAAAGTACAGGAGTCTAGTTCGTATAGCAACACTAACTAAATGCGAGATGTTTGGAGCTCGTGCTCCATCTAGTGTTGAGGCATCGGACAGTTGTTATTTGTCTGCATCAAATTTTATTTTCTTTAGACATCTTCCACAAATTCTAAGCAAGTTTTTCTAGCTATTTTTTAGGTGTTATATATTACTATTATTATTATTATTATTATTATATCATATATTCATACAACTTTTATATATCAATATTTCAATGAGATAATTTTAGTGTTCATTAGAAAATATTTTTTATTTTTTAAAACATCTTTCACAAATTATGAGTTTTTCTAGCTATTTTGTAATGTGTTATATATTACTATTATTATACATAATATATTTATACATTTTTAAAAATATATTTTTTATTACCACATCATTTTATTGTACTCACATTCACCACTAGAGGTCACAATATAACAAATTTTGATACCCACTTTTTTTTTTTTTGCAATTTAAGCAGGTTTTGTGTAATTGATTACTTTCATATACTTCAGATTACTTATTATGATTAATCTGAGATATTATTTTATGTGGTCCAGAATATCAGCTTATAAGGTGAATTCAGGTAAAGTAAATTTAAAATGTAAACGTAGACACCCAGACTTATCTAAAATAATAAGCAGACACTTTTTAGAGTCTTATCATGATACTCTTTAATAGCAGTACATCTGGATCCAAACCGAATCCACCTCAGTTTCCGTTCACACTGTACATGGCACTTTTTTCTCTTTTCAAAATAAAATCCGATATATCAGAGATATTTGGCCAGTGACGTCACAGACACTTTGACAAAATGAATTTGACGGCAGACGTGTCGTTGGCATGCCAGATGATCCACAACCAATCAAAACCCATTTCAGAACAACATCACACACTCACAATAATTATACATTCATCTTTCAAATCAGGAAATAAACTCATGGCGAAAGCACAACGGACAAAATCACTGCAACACAAACTCTCAATATGCACATGCATGGGTGTATTTAACCACACGATATCACGCTTCATTTGTATTTTTCAGATAGGCCACTTGAATTTGTTCTGAAATTAATATAAAAACAAAACAGTTCAAATAAACAGGACAGGAGATGCATTTCCTAATTTTAAATATATTCCTCCCATGAACTCAATTTGTTCAAACTTGTAAAAAATCTGCAGAAAAAATACCTGTATGACACTGAATCCTCCTGTTAGCTCAAATAACACCCCAAAATCACACAACCAGCTAAAATAAACACCTACAGACAGAAAATTATGTTCATTTAATATATCTATACACATGAGGAGACATTTGCATACGCTTCTGACAATGAAAAATAATGTTTCAACTCAACAGGCAACACTTTACAACATTTAGACGTGTACAGCAAATTTTGTCACCCATGATAAAATCAAAACAAGTTTATCTTTACTTTCCCGACATACACACAATAAAATATCTTTAAATTAGGCCAGAAACATATCTATACGCAAGTACGTGAATGTAGACACCATCTGAA
The DNA here is from genome assembly GCF_018340385.1 of Cyprinus carpio. Classification (NCBI taxonomy): domain Eukaryota; kingdom Metazoa; phylum Chordata; class Actinopteri; order Cypriniformes; family Cyprinidae; genus Cyprinus; species Cyprinus carpio. Next base: position 2,943,809 of record NC_056617.1, on the reverse strand, counting down.
ATGTCTCAGCGTTGACGCAGCAGACTAGTGTACTTGTGTGGAGTATATTTCTGGTGTTTAGTGTACTTCAGTGCATGTAGACAGCAGCAGCAGGGGCTGTACGTCATCAAGATCAGACCAGACTGAATGGCTTTTATTATTTTCTACGATGCGGCCATATCATATGGAAGCCTGTTTCCACCACTGAATAAAAAAAGTTAATTGCGATTTTTTATCTCACAATTCTGACTTCAGTTGTGAATTGTGAGTTACAAAGTCAGAATTGTGGGATATAAACTTGCAATTACAATAAAGAAAGTCAGAATTGCGAGACATAAACTCACAATTACGCTAAATTGTCAGAATTGCATGAGAAAAAAATCTGAATAGCAAGATGTATACTTGCAATTGTGAGAAAAAGCCAGAATTGTGAGATATAAACTCAGAATTTTTTACTTTTTCTCAATTGCATGATTTAACTCGCAATTACGATAAAAAAGTCAGAATTATGAGAGAAACTCGCAACTACGAGGAAAAGTTAGAATTACGAGATAAATTTGCATTAATAAGAAATAAAATCAGAATTTTGAGATACAAACGTGCAATTCTGACTTTTTCTCTCATAATTGTGATATAAACTCACAACTGCAACTTATAAAGTCAGAATTACAAGATACAAATTAACAATTATAAGAAAAACTTAGAATTGCGAGAAAAACTTGCAATTTTGAAAAAAAAAATTCTAAATTGTGAGTTTATATCTCTCAATTTTGAATTTATTTCTTGAAGTTGCAAGTTATAAAGTCAGAATTGCGGTATATAAACTCTTAATTGCAACAAATAAAATCATAATTGCAAGATATAAACTCGCAATTTAGACTTTTTCCTCACAATTCTGATTTTGTACCTCACAATTGCAAAAAAAGTCAGAATTTTTTTTGTTTTGTTCAGTGGTGGAAAAAGCTTCCACAGTATCACGTCCTGTCATATTGCACAATTTCATGTACGATCTTCCAGTGGAATGTGATGAAACTGACATATTTCCACTTACTGGAGCAGTAGAGCATTCCAAAAGAAATCGGACACGCGCTCGGTTCTGCTGCACGATGGATCACTACAACCTACGAGAAGCCGACGGCGAGAGTTTTAGAGGAAGGAGGCACGGAGAGGAAGCAAAGGCCATTCAGTTTTCCCAGGAAGAGTTTGCACATGGACGCGTAGCAGCTAGAACTAGGGTTATCAAGACATCTTTAACCCTTAAACCGAGAGAGACAAACACCAAATGAAGTCCGTTTCGGCTACATCGATGACAAAGTTTACAAAGGCAAGAATGAAGTCAAAGCGTGTCGGTGTTCTTCTTCTAGCTAAATCATTAGAAAAAGCAGAAAATGTAAACTGGATAAGCGTTATCGCCTTGTTTCGGTGGAAGTCACCGGAGAATCGGACCTACGCTAACAATAAAAGCTGTCATCGCTAATGTCTACATCTCTAAATGGCCGTTTGAGTTTAAAAGTATGATTTCAAGAAAATTAAAGTGTTTTAATTTTAAAATTAATAATAATAAAAAAAACATTAATATCACCTGAATTTGTATTTTTTGTGTTCAGCTAAAAATATACAGATAAAATGTAAAATTAAAAAAATGAAAATAAATAGCTGAATTTTCTCAATAAATAAATAAATAATTTGAAATAATAATTCTTCTCACCCAGATTAGGTCAAAAACTCACACTCCAAAAACATTATATTTGTTTTTACATTTCATAACATCATAACATCTGATTTACCGTAAAGGCATCAAAATCTAGTTTTAATCTAAACTGGGCAAGTCAAAAGAGAATAACCCCCTCTAAATGAATAAATAACAGACTTTCAATGAATAAATAAAGCAAACATGTCGTAGTCGCCTCCACCTGCACCCTGAGCGTGTCCTGCGTGTTTCCGTGGCGACTCAGGGTCAGAGGTCACAGGTGTGGTGGGGTCACATGAGGACGTTGGAGCGGGTGTCGGGGAGCCGCAGACCCACCAGGCCTCCGGCGACCAGCACAGACGACGCCAGCAGGATCGGGATGGATTTCGTGATTCCCACCAATGACCCAAATATTAGATTCCCCAAGACTGCAGCCAGCTTACACATGGCATTACAAAAGCCGAAGCCAGTTCCTCTGCAGGAGACAGACACAGCCAGTGTTAGCAGTACTAGCAGCCCTAGCACTTTGATATCTAAAGGACAGAAGCTGATCATTTCAGCTACAGCCAAACTACACTTTAGATGAAGCTGTTAGCTACAAACTACACTGAAGCTATTTATGGGGCACGTTATTTTAAATAATATAATTATCAGACTAGACCTTTCACTTAAGCAGAGCAGTGTTTATTTAGCACAAAAATTAGGATATTACATTTACATTACGTTTGTCAATGTCAATCTATATTTTTCAATGTCAATGTATACATTTCTATTAAACACAACTAAGAAAATGGTAAAATAAACTATAAAAAATTAACTATAAGTTACAAATAAGTATAAATTATTTAAATTATTAAATCAAATAAATGTAAAAATTGATATATTTAATGCAACTGATAAAACTGAAAAATAAACTATATAAATAATAAAGTATAAATCATATAAATTAACAAATTAAGTAAATATAATAAACTATTTTGTTTTTTATATGATTCTAATATATGTAATTACATCAAAAACAGCAGTATTTATCTACACTAAATATGCAGCATAAGGAGATCTAGGAACAAAATAATAATTATTTAAATAAGGTGAAAAAATATTTTTTTATCCATTTTTTAAAAGCTATTTTTTAAAAAAAGCTAATAATAACTTTCATTACTTTTCGTTTTAAATGTAATTTTTGTTGAATTTATGTCCTTTTGTCCTTTGTATTTGTTTTTTTATATATATTATTAAGTTTTTTTATTTGTTTAATTATTTTTTATTTCAGTTGTAGTTTACTTTTTTTAAAGTTTATTTTTCAGTAATTTTCATGTGCCTTGAGTCAACTGAAAGCATCTGTGTTTATTAGTGATTGCATGTATCTGTGTGTCCATGTACCTCCTGTTGGTGGGATACAGTTCGGCCGTCACCACGTCCAGTGAGTTCCAGGCCGATATACTGAGTCCGTTATAAAGGCAGAGCATCGCTATCATCATGGACTCACTGGTGCCGAACCACAGAAAGAAACAGCTGATGCCGGACAACACCATCGAGCCGCCTGAACACAAAATACACAGTCAACAATATGATATCAGATGAGTACATTTCATTTAGTATTTGGTGAATCTGGTGAAGTGACAGACCTAACATGCTCAGACGGCCCACTTTATCCATGAGGAGGGCGGAGACTATGTTGCCTGGCAACACGGCTAGTGTTCCAAGGAAGTTGATGAAATACACCCAGTACGCGCTGTAGTCGTCATCAAACGTCATCTGACAGCCGGTCTTGTTGTGCGCAAACGTGGAGTTGATCACAGAGGAACCGATGAATTTCGAGTCATCAATATCTGAACGAGACAGACGGGAGACGATGAGTTACACGACAGATGCTCAACTTACAAATCCATTCAAACATTTTTATTTCTTTAAAAAATTATTTAAAACCTACAGAAAATAACAAAGTGCTGTACAATTAAGACAGACAGACAGATATTTAGAATGATAGATAGATAGATAGATAGATAGATAGATAGATAGATAGATGTTGTACTGCCCCCCTCTGGTGACAGTTTGAAATACATCTGTCTCTTTCACACAGGAGGGTCTTTAGGGAGTTTAACCTCTGAAAACCTATTAGTGAGTTTGAGCGTGTGCAGCAGATCTCCAGCTCTCTCACACTTTCACTCGCAACTCATTTCCAGCTCATTTCATTTCTGTAGCAGCTCTGAAACGGCTTCATTAGAGACATGAACTCAATTTCCCATGAGGCCCCTGCTCTCTCTCTGCCGTCTGTGTTTGTGTTTGTTCTGCTGAGTTGTTAAGTTTGTGGAAGTGTGTAAGGTGGCTTTTCCTGAGTCAGCCAGACCCCGAAATGACCCGACCGCTGTCTGCTCTCTCTCTCTCACACACACACACACACACACACACACACACACACACACACACACACACACACACACACACACACACACACACACACACACACACACACACTTATAAATCAACATCAACAGCCTCAAACAAGCTCCATAATTCAAACTCAAAGCATTTAACTTTTACTAATATCAGAACATTCTTAAATAGAGTTCCAAACTGCTTTAATTTAATTTGAAAAAAAAGAATTCCTGTTTCTATGGTAACAGTATCTCTCAGTGGATCTCTCTTCAGCATTATGGATACTGAAGCCATTCACTGGGAATTCAACAATCAGATCAGCAAAAATGTGAATCTACACAGATTTGTAAACATGCATAAGTGTGTCTTGCAATGTTTATACATGCCTATGACTAAAATGATTTGCTCCATATAGATAATGCATGTCACTGACTGAACCCTTGAGCTCCATAAAGTTCTCATGCTTGAGGTATTCTGGGTAAAATCATTGTTCAGCTGTTATTGTGGCTATTTCAGGTCTTCATATAATCGGTGCCCTCGGCTTTTATCTTTCATCCTGTTTTTCATCTAATGCATCTGCTTGTCTTTTTGCCTTCAAATGCATATAAATTAGAATCAATTTCAACTTCAAAGTCTGTGCTTTCTCGTCGCTGGTGAGCTGCAGTGAGATATTTAAACATCAAACATGAAGCTCTCGCTCACATCACTGATACCTACAGATCTCACACTGAGCCCACTACAACAAAGAGCCTTTTCCCTTCTTTTTTCTTTGCTTTTTTCCTGCTAAAATGGAAGAATGGTAGAGTTTGATGCCCCAAATAATTAAGATCCCACTGTCCACCGTGTCTATGGGCCTATCACACTTTACAGACTCCCCTTGAGCCAATCAGAGTGCACTGACTTTCCATCAGCCAATTAACTTCTGCCCTCTCAAACACACAGACAGCCATTATGGAAGCTGAACAGGCCTGAACTTTCAGAGAAACACACTGTTAATGAGATCAGCACTGGATGGCCAAAGACCGCGGAAAATATAGATTTTATTATTCAATAACTCAATTCTCTACACGTGAAAAGCAACATTTCACTTAAAAAAATTGTGTTAATTGAATTCTAATTTTAAGATTATATATGTACACATCAACATTCTAACATTATTTCACACACACACACACACACACACACACACACACACACACACACACACACACACACACACACACACACACACACACACACACACACACACACACACAAACATATATATATATATATATATAGCCCTAAAAATGAGGTACTGTTAGTCGATTTCAACACACTCGTACCTGTATTATAGAAGAATGCTTCTATGATGGTGCAGTTCTTGAAGAAAGAACCGATGGAGCTGACGTCCTCAAAGTAACAGCTCTGAAAGGTGGAGTCGATGAAAGTCACAGACTTAAACTTCATGCCAATGAACCTGAAATAAAGAACAAGACTGGTCAGGACACAACTAGCCAGCTCAATGAACATTAAAATAGTACTGAGAAAGAATCAAGATCAGCTCAATCTGCCATTTGCCACAAATAAGAAAATAATCAGCAACAAAAATCAAATCTCTTTTACATCTCAGTTGCTTCTCTTAATTAACAATTGGATTAAATGGAGGTCATTCGGAGATGTTTACTGAAGTCTCCTTCTCAGATGTTTCTCCATCCAGTTGTTTCCATAATCTAGTGATTTCTGTCACTGTGATTTGTCTGTGTGTGTGTGTGTGTGTGTGTGTGGAGTCTGATCTCCTCTGCTCATAAATGAGCTTCACAGGAGCTGAACGCTACAACAACACGATAAGAGCTTGATCTCCAGGAGAGAGGGATGAGGAAAAAAGGAGGAGTGGACGGAGATCATAAACAAAAAGAAAGAGAAAGAGATAAGAGCGTTTTAATTTCCTGGCCCTGCGTCTGGATGAGACATTACCTCAACGGCGGGATGTTATTTATGAGAGAGATCAGACCGCTGAGAACAATAACACACACACACACACACACACACACACACAGAACGTAAACATTATGACCAGCATTAACCGCAGCTGAAGATGGGCTCTATTTCTGCTCATCCCTTCTGCAAACACGTTTAGTCTCAGGATTTTATTTCAGCTGAAGTAGATAAGATGAGAACATGGAAAGGCCTCTCACAGTTCACTGGCGTGTGCAATCTCACTTTTATATCCAGGGGAAACCTGACTCTTCTTGCTCTTTTGAAATAAGAGCTTGATTTCTAACATTCACAACCCAAAACTTCCCAGTGCCAGCTTCATTTACTAAAAACAAACCCCAGGAAACCAGGAAAATGATTATGGCATTACAATCATGAGTCCATTAACATATGACCACCCATATTTACATATCAGTACTTACAGCCAATCCCATTCCAAGTGAATAGCACTTTCCTGCAAAACTGAATTGTTCCAGCATAATTCATTAAAAACCATATAACCTTATTTCGCCATGAAATAAGAATTCGCCATTTTGCCTTTTTTTCTCTAAATTTTTAGACTTTTTTGATATAAACTTGCAATTCTGAAATGATAGACTTGCAATTGCGGAAAATGTCAGAATTGTGAGATAAAATGTCATGGTTACTTTTTTTATTTTTTATTTTGTGGCTTTAAAAAATTCTTTAAAAAAAGACTTAGAATTCAAAGAAAAAAACAATCGCAACAATTCCAAGATGTAAACTCGGAATTCCAAAAACGGTCAGAATTGCATTGTGTATAAACTCAGAATACTGAAGAAAAAAGAATTCTATACATCAGGCAGAATCACGAAATTTAAACTTAGGATTCCAAGAAAAACAGCGAGAACAGCAAAATTTAATATAAACCTAGAATTGTGGAAAAAATTATCATTGTGAGATATAATCTCAATTCCAAGGAAAAAGTCAGAATTGCGAGAAGTAAATGAAGAATTCTAAAACAAAAAAAATGTCAGAATTGTCAAATGTTTATAACGCACAAAAGGATCATGTTATCATAAAAGCACAGCAGAACAACGGCCTGTTTATGGATGGTGGGAAACAGTAATCAAAAACTAAATTATGTCTGTTTTTGGTGCAAAAAAAAAAAATGGAGATAATAAGAGTAATTCAAGATATACGATATATCAAGAAGATGCAGAATATGATCTTCAATATGAGAACACAGACATACTGTCCCACACAGACTGACCTGTCGTTGATAAACACTCCGTTTTTATGGATCTGGTTCTCCAGGGTGAAATTAAAGGTGAAATCTTCGATTGTCTCGTTGTTGTGGATCTTCACGCGGGACGCATACTCGTCTGCCTGCAGGTGCTTTATGACGTCAGGGAACCAGACAGACAGACCGTAGTACCTGCGCACAGGAAGTGACATCATCAGAGCGCTGACGTGTGACATCTGAGTGACTAACAGGGACTGAAGCTGGCTGAGGTGTGTGTGTGTGTGTGTGTGTGTGTGTGTGTGTGACACAGGTGGTGACACCAGCGCTTAGTTAATTAATTTCTCCACCTCAGCGGTGGCCTTCAGTCTGACAGAGAGCAGCGATAGAGGCATCTGTTCTCTCTTTAATTAGTGTGTGTGTGTGTGTGTGTGTGTGTATGTGTGTGTGAATTTCTCTTTTATTTTGTATTGAAGTGTTTAGCTTGAGTTGGTCTGTGACAGAGTGAAGACACAGGTTTATTTAGACTAAAAACAAAAGAGACGAGGTGGAAATAAGACAAGAAAAGAGAAATAAAATAGAATAGAAATAAGGCAAAAAGCCACGTTTTACAGTGATTTTACTTAAGTTTAGGGGTGTTGTTAACTTGAAACCCCCTTAACCGTGGAAACCCCATTAAAACTATTAAAAATTGCTGTTATTCGTTGAAATAAAGCTGAAATAAAATATAAATATTACATTTAAAAAATTAAGTGAAAATGAAAAATGTTGCCTTCACAACTAACCAAAATAAAATAAGTTTAAGGTGAAGCATTGTTACATAGCTACAACTAAAAACTACATAGAAATATTTAATGAATACAAATTATAAATATAAAAAACTTCAACTTATTTTTTTTTCAGCTAGTTTAACATTTCTCATTTTCATTTAGTTTAACTTGATATAATAACTAAAAAATAACTAACTAAAAACTATAACTAACTAAAAAATAACTAAAAATGAGATAAAAAAATTTATAAAAATAAATAGACATAAATGATACAAATACACCACAAAATTACTAAAACTTCCAACTAAAATAAAAATTCAAACTGAAAATTTAAAATCTAGTCTAAATTAGAATTGTAATAAATATTATTGGGGTTTAGTGGGTTTAATCAAATCAGTATACAGTAAGCACACTAAGTATACTTAGTATACACTAAGATAGAGTAATAATGATAATGACTATTAGCAAATATTTCTAATAAACAATTCTTCTGTCAGTTACTGTATATAGTTCATTAATCTAACTGTGGATTATTTATTTGGACTATTAATATCAATTTGAATTTAAATGTTTACTGGATATTTTACAGAACTCATCCCAACTGGTTTTAGAGCTGGAACTATCGGTTTTAGACTAGACTAGACTAGACTAGAATAGAATATGTCTCAGAAAAGCCAGGTCAGAGGAGTTTTAGTGTAATTTTATGAGTAAACCAGGCTTTTACACATGAGTGTGGACATAAGGCCTCCCGCAGAGCTCTGTCTCTGAGCCCATCCATCCAGGCTTAAGCTCTAATAAATACAGTAATTAAACAGTGACTGGTCCCCCTCATGCAGCTCCACCCCTGGGCCTAACCACTGCAAGACAGCTACTTAAAACACAGGGATTACAGGGACAACACTTCATTACATTTCCAGAGAGCAGCAGAGAGAGATTGAGAGGAAGAAAAACAGTGTCTACTGATTGGAACCAGGCCAAACAGAATAGAATAGAATAGAATAGAATAGAATAGAATAGAATAGAATAGAATAGAATCTGATGATACTGTACTCTAAATGGCATGCAAACAATGTGTGATCACTATAATCACGGCTCTGCTGGGTGATAATGTGTGTAACTACAGGGGTAATGAATCAGGGGTTGGTCCAGCCAATCAGACGCGGATATTAGAGCCAAATAGTCTCACCCAAACGACAGCGAGAACCAAACCACGGCCAACTTTACAGTGTTGTCCTTAACCCAGCAATCCAAGAAATTCAGCAACATCAGCAAAAACACAAAAAAAAAAAAAAAAAAAAAAAAAAAAAAAAAAAAAAAAAAAAAAAAAAACACACACACAAAAAAAAAACACAGAGAGAGTCAAACTAATGCATAAAGTGGTAATAAAACACCTGCATGTAATGGGATCTGATTTCATTTCATCACAGCATTAGGAAATGCAAAGGCAAAGATGAATCAGCAGAACATTTGGTGCGTATGAGTCCCAGCTGAACTTTAGAGTGACTTATTCATCTTAAATGAGAGGCGTTTATGCAAACGGTTTCATGTTTCAAGCTGCAACTCTTTTTTTTCTGTGTTCAATGTCAGCACTGAGATTTTGCCCTAAGATGCAAATCTTTTTTTGTGGCTAAACAGTACAAACATATATATATATATATCCATCTAAAAATTTATAATATAAAATATATATTTTTTATAATAAATAATTTTAAAAAATTATATTATATACAATGCATATACATAATGAGTTTTGAAAAATTCTTGAAAAGTATTAAAATATGTAATATATAAAATTGATGTTTTTTTAATCAATATTTTAAATAAATAAATCTACCTCTTGCTATCTAATTTCTTCATCATTATTTTCATTTTTTATATTGTTTAACCACAAAAATTATTGTTAACTCAATTTAAACTCCATATATATACTAGTGCTGTCAAATGATTAATCGCATCCAAAATAAAAGTTTTTGTTTACATAATATATGTGTGTGTACTGTGAAAAATATGCTATGTTTATATATTAAATATATTTATATATCATATAAAATATAAGAATATAAATATATAAATTTATATACATGTAAATATTTTCAAAATATATACTGTATGTGTGTATATATATATATAGATATATATATATATAAACATAATAAATATACACAGTACACACACATATATTATGTAAACAAAACTTTTATTTTGGATGCGATTAATCATTTGACAGCACTAATATATATATATATATATATATATATTAGTGTGGGATCTACAGGAGATCTGAGGGTTTGTTCACTCACTCCGCGCAGTTCGCTCTTAATCCTGAATAAGACTTTGGCCACGGGGTTTGCCGACTCAGACTGCATCTCCACCAGCTCATCCAGCTGCTTGGGGATCTTTATACGGTTGACCTGCAGGTGGAGACAGAGAGACGTCACGTTCCCAGTGCAGTTTGAGCGAGTGGGGTCAAGAGGTCAAGCTGGTCAGCTCTGGCTGACTGTAACCACCGCTGGTTGTGTGTGTGACTCACAGTAAAGACTTTCTCGGGCTCACCGCGCGCACGCATGTTTGTGTCATGAATCTGTTTGAGAACCATCCACGCCTCGTCATGCTTTCCCATCTGGAGATGAGAGAAAACACAAATAAAGTATACAGCACTTCTCACAATACACATCGTTACACATCGCTTCAAAGCAGCTTTACAGAAAATCATAAACTTAATGTTAATGTTAATAATATCTCAATATCTCTTAGTCACATTCATCAGATTAGAGCTTGATGATAATATAGTTCCATTTTGCGATGATGTAAACAATCAACAATTTAAACAATATAAACAATTTGCCATCACAGGAATACGTTATATTTTAAAATATATTCAAGTAGACACCATTTATTTTAAATTGTAATAATATTTCACAGCAAAAATTACTTTTTAAAACCCACAACGGAATCACCAAAACACTAACAAAAATTAATATAAAAATCTATATAAAATGTAACTAAAATATAAATATATATATATATAAAAAAATATACAAAAATATATAATAATAAATTTAAAATAATAAATAAAATAATAATAAAATAATTATAATAAAAATAATATAAATATAACAACAACAACAACAAATAATAATAATGATAGCAAAATAACACAATTTCACATTTACACACACACACACACACACACACACACACACACACACACACACACACACACACACACACTCGTTACCTCCAGGTAGAAGCGTGGACTCTCTGGCATGAATGTGAGCGCCACAACCGCAGAGACGCAGGGCAGAGCGCAGACGACCACAAACACACGCCAGCTGTGGAACTGATACGCTGAACCCATGCTGAAACTCCAGCCTACACACACACACACACACACACACACACACACACACACACACACACACAGCGGTAAACAACCACAAAGATTCACAAACACTGAAGACTGGAGTAATGATGCTGAAAATTCAGCTTTGCATCACAATAATAAATTACATTTTATACATACTTTTATACATACAAATATACTCACTTAGAAAACATCTATTTTAAATTGTAAAGTTTTCATTAAATAAATGCAGCCTTGGTGAGCAGAAGAGATTTCTTTCAGAAACATTACAAATCTCAGTGACCCCAACCTGTTGAATGTTAGAACAGAGTAAATGTTAACTTTTTTTTTTTTCATTTGCTTTTGCCCAAAATTACCCACTTACATATGATGTAAAACCTTTTCTTTTTTTTTTAGGAAAATGTAGATTTCTAACTGCCCCAAGTGAAAAATGTGCTTGTTCTGTGTTAAACATGACATTCAACTTTAACCTGTTGTTTGAAATGTATTGTTGTAATGTATTTGTATTATAATCATTTATGTACAATTTACAGGCACAAAACGTCTATGGCATTACTGGTAAAATGATGGTATCATAATATTATGGTACTTTGATATACAGTTTGAATGACAAAACAAAATAACATACCAATTACATAAAAATAATAATATACTTTTAAAAAAAAAGTTTTACCATGGCACCTCATCAAAAACAAAAAACAAAACAAAACATCGTATTGCCATAGTAACATCCCCAAAACAAACATATTTCCATGGTACCATGTCCAAAATGCCATACTTTTTAATTGTATCATTGATATAATACTATAATTTATTTTTATACTTTTTTTTTTTATAAAAGATTTAAATTACATTTTATTTTTCTGTTTTCATTTTATATTAAATTTAATTTAATATAAAATTTATATTTAATCTTTTGTAATTTTGTTGTGGTTTTGCCATTTGTATTTTTTTTTTTTTTTTTTTTTACATTTAAAAAAAATATATATTTTTAAAATTAAGTTTTACTGTATTTTGTTTTAGTTATTTTAGTACTTTTCATCTTAAATTAAATAAAAATGGGAAATGTTGCCTTGGCAGCTAGCTGAAATAAAATAAGGTTAAGGTTTTTTAATTCATTTGATTTCAGTTAATGAAATATTTTTATGGTTTAAATCTCATTTTTAGTTTTCCCCTGAACAGTACCATGGTGTTTTTTGGTTTTGTTTGTAACACAAGCAAATGTGGTTCAGTACACAAGTGGTTTCCACAAAAGAAATCCTATGAAAACCCTCCGACACATAACACAACAAATAATAATGTTTGTTTGTGTGTGTGTTTTTTTTTGTGTGTGTGTGTGTGAAGAGGAGTCGATTAAGAATGCCTGCAGGAGTAATACTGCTGAAAAAACACTCTCACTGAAAAATAATCATTAAAGTTGGTATCATTTTCGCGCAGAATGTCTAGAGGCGGAGCGGCACAAAATGTCTAGCGTCACCATATGTGTGTGTGTTTTTTTTTTTTTTTTTTATTCAGACGTGTTTGATTCAGACACAGAGAAACAGTGAGCGATGGAGCCGAGCGCGATGCTTACAGGACAGCTGCAGGGCAACGAAGAGTACAAATGAAGATGCCTTAGAGGACAGAAAGGCCTTAGACCAGAAAAATGCTTTAAAGGAAGATTCTGTCATCATTCACTCACTCTCATGTCACTTCAAACCCTTTAGAAGAATCTTCACGCTGCTCTTTTCAGTGGATGAGACTGTTGAGCTCCAGAAAGGACAGAAAAGCACCTTGAAAGTAGTTGATATGATTTGTGCAACATATTAAGAGATTATTTCTGAAGATGACTTTCTCATGTGTGTCAAAAGTCAACTAAAATAATAAACAGCAAAAGATAAACATAAACACAAAATAACAAAATATTCACTAACAGATCCAACAACCTCCCAAAATACAAAAATAAATGTTTTTTTTCTTTTCAATATTCAACATGTACCGTGCCAAATTCATGAATCGTGCTGTATGGAGAACCAAACCTGCAAAACAAAATGCATGCTAAATGAAACAATACAAAATGAAAAGAAATGAAACAAAATGAAATAAAACGAAAATTGAAATTAACACACATACATGTAAACATATTACATCCTTAAAGCTGCTCATTTACTCTCACTCTATCTGTATGCTATCCGACCTAACAACATATAAGATCACAGAAACATGTCTCAGTGAGAGCACACTGGAAACAATGAGTCAAAGCTGCCTTCAAGTGCACTTACGTCTCAAAGGCTGCTCTTCCAGAGCTCAGGAAAAATAACGGCATACTCAACAAAGTCTCCTTTAAATGTATCATGTTCATCTCAGACATTTCTCCTAATATTCTGCAGGGAAACACTCATTACAGGACTGCAGCACAGCGCTGTGTGTGTGTGTGTGTGTGTGTGTGTGTGTGAGAGGAATAACCCTGTGGGTTTGTGTTTATCAGTCACCATAGAGAATCTCATTATATAGATTATGTGTGTAATGGAGTGTGTTCATAGACCAGGGAGTCTACAGACACACACCAGGGAACAAAAGTTGGAGGTTGCATCTGAAATTTTAATCAACTTTGCGTTTGCCAAGTGCAGAACGCACACACACACACACACACACACACACACACACGAAAGCGCCTTCACTAAAGCCAAACACCTTCACCTCCCCCTAACCGTGTCCTACAGAGACATAGCCACAGAACCATAACCCCACACACCAAAAAACGCTGCCTCCTGACCACAAAAAACACTGCTAAAACAAGAGACGCTAATCAATTGACCTCAATTACAGCACAGTATCTCACAGAAGAGCATCAGCGCCGTTATTTCTGCTCCTGTTTACACTCTCTCACGGGAAATCACGCATCATATTCCACTCATAATGAGATGATGAAGGACACACAGGCTCCTGCAGGATCAGTTATGTGAAATCAGCACAAACATTTGTCTCATTCTGCACAATCTGCATCATGTTCAGTGTCGAAACTTAATCAGAACCTCATGCTTTATTAAAATACATACTGAACAATAAAAACACAAATTACAAAAAAACAAGTCAAACAAAGAAACCAAACATAATCCACTCAGCTGACCCCAAACTACATTATATTATATTATATTATATTATATTATATTATATTATATTATATTTGTGGATATAATGTAAATATTTTACAAAATTTAATAAAATATAATGTATATACATTATTTATAATAATAAATAAAAATGTACATTATTTATATATAATATACTCTTAATATTTTCTTTAAAAAGCTATATCATAATACAAAAATCTAAAATTTACATATATAGTTTTTTAGATCAAGAAAACATACATATATGTGTATATATAAATACACCTACATATATATATACATATATATATATTGGTTACATGTGTGTATATATATATAATATATATATATATATATATATATATAGATATATATATATATTATATATATATATATATATATATATATACCCCACACATACACAAATTTATTACATTTCATAATATATTTACATTATCTTTATATACAGATATATATATTCCCATAAACATATACATAAATATATGAAGTTTATTTAGTGAACCTATATTAGTTTTCATTTTAAACACATATAGTATAACATAATCCCATCCTTAAACTAAACAAATTCTCTATAAAAATATAAAAAAAAAAATAACAAAAAACATGCTTTAATTAAATTTATGTTATTTAAAATTATTTACAGCACAATACCACTTAGCAACCTCTCAGAACACCATAGCAAGCATTTAGAAGAAGGAAAAAAAACACCTTTGTATTAAAACACCATCAAAAAGCTCCAAAAATCTATAAAATAAAACCAATCTATAATCGCTGTGGTTTATGAACTAAAAAGAATGTGAAACGATGAGGGTAAAGGAGTCTCACTGATCAGTGTTTCTGCTCAGTCATGGGGTGATAAGGCTGGATATCCAGTAGAGGCGGAGCTGTCACTCACCGTAGTGTGGAATGATGGCCCAGGCCATGGCTGAGGCGTAGATCCCGCCCACCATCCAGAACATGCAGAGCCAGCTCAGGTGTTCACCGCGCTTCTCACGGGCCAGAAACTCTGCAAAGTACGTGAACACGATGGGAACCGCACCGCCAATCCTGCAAAGAAATTATGACATATTATATTTTTCAGCATCATTCCTCCAGTCTTCAGTGTCACATGATCTTCAGAAATCATTCTAATATACTGATTTGCTGCTCAAGAAACATTTCTGATTATTATCAATGATGAAATCAGTTGTGCTGCCTAATATTTTTGTGGATACTGTGATACATTTTATTTTTCAGGATTCACAGATGAATAGAAAGTTCAAAAGAACAGCATTTATTTCAAATAGAAATCTTTTGTAACCTTTGATCAATTTAATGCATTCTTAATAAATCTATATTCATTTTCTTTCTTTCTTTCTTTCTTTCTTTCTTTCTTTCTTTCCTTAAGGACCCCAAATTATTTGAACAGTAATGTAATTAAAATGATTTAAATCAAATAATTATTTAAATTATTTTGTATCAATAATATCCATCAACAGCATCATAAAACATCACCAAAAAATAAACATATAAACAAAACACACTTAATAAACACACAACATCATATTATAACATTTTATAATATGTTCTCAATCTTCACCTAAATGTAATAATGAATAATGAACAATTCATTATTATAGTAAACATTATTTGCTTGCTTATATCGATACATCAAATCTAATTATCACCAAGTAAAACAAGCAAGTATCAAAAATGACTAACAAACTTTTTGGCCTTCTAAGGAGATGTTCACATTCTTCTGAGTGTAAAATCTGTATTAGCATCACTAGCACCACCAAACAGATAATAATTATAATCTTAACAGAGAATAAATTAAACAAACAAATATATCAATGTAAATAAATGATCACATAAATACAGTTGAAGATGAATTGCATCTAGCTATTTTTGAACACAGTCTTATCTTGCAGTCGGTCGGTGTGACCTTTGACCCTCTGTTTGAGACGGACTGCAGTGACTGTGCTGCGGCGCTGATTCAGTCTGGAGTCACTGCGGGAGACCACGCTGAAATTCAATTAGCAATAAAACTCGCTCTCACTCTCTCTCTCTGCTCTTAAGTGTTGGGTCTGTGCCAGGAGGTTAAAACAACTGTGACATTGCAGAAGTGCTTGAAGAGAGACAGAGAGAGCGAGGGACGACGTCTGCCTGAAGGAGAGCGAGTGAGTCGCTCAGAGCTGCTATGTTCAATTCTGTGTTTATTATAGTTTCTAGTCGGATGTGGGATATTCCTGCTGTCCTGAAGTGATCCAATACTCGTTCAAATGAACAAAATGTCAGTGCTAGCATTTGTTCAGGACATGCATGGTTATCCAAAAAGATCATTTACAGCGTTTTATGCATATCTGTCTACATAAAATTTGCAACAGATTTATTTATCATGACATGCAATACTGGAACTTTGTCAAAATGATGCATTCATTTGCTTAACAGTAGTTTGTTTATTATTGCATTAGATCACATCGAAATCAAAGGCTGATTTCAAGTCTGGGCCAAATAATCGAGTTGAGCACACATGAACGGCATCATAAAATGATCAGTTTAATGTTAAATGTCACTATATTTTTTTTTATATGTATATATATATATATATTAGTGGTGTCAATCGATTAATTGCGATTAATCGCATTCAAAATAAATGTTTTGGTTACATAATATATGTGTGTATACTGTGTATAATTTTTATGTATATATAAATACAAACACATGCATGTATATATTTAAGAAAAATACGTTCTGTTTATAAATTAAATATATTTACATATAATGTAAAATATAAGAATATGAATATAAATGTATAAATTATTTTTAAAATATATATTGTATGTGTGTGAATTTAAA
Organism: Cyprinus carpio; assembly: GCF_018340385.1. Lineage (NCBI taxonomy): Eukaryota > Metazoa > Chordata > Actinopteri > Cypriniformes > Cyprinidae > Cyprinus > Cyprinus carpio. Next base: position 2,926,498 of record NC_056617.1, on the reverse strand, counting down.
TATATACAAAAAATATATACAGTACACATACATATAAAATGTAAACTAAAACTCTGACACTTTTGAAACATTGGAATTCCTATTCAAAAAGTGGGAATGCTGGGAAATGGGTAGTAACTTTATTGCTACTGTATTCTTTTACAGTAAAGAAAATGCATTCATTTAAAATTATAATACATTTAATGCATATTTTATGCATAATTCTTTTAAAAATGTCACGCATAAATAAATGCATGCATAAATTTCAACTTCATATGACCAACGCAAACTGACTGCACCAGGATTCTTTAATTGGCTCTGATAGAGAGTGTTCCTGACTGAAATCCTGAGCTTCTCATGGATAATCATTAAAGCATTTAGGTTCATGTACATTCATCCCAACAGAATATAAAGACAGCAGATGCTGAATTTGAGTGGTCTGACATGTCGACTTCAGGCTCTGCATTTTATTTTGGCCCTTGATTTTACTTTTTTTGCTCTTAATGGTGCAGAAACGACATGCTTCACCTTTAAGGCGAGAAACTACATGAAAAGCCTTTTTTTCATACACTGTTCAATTTTGAGATTTTGGCCTGTCTTCTTTCAGACTAGCACAAAGAAAACACACATTTAAGTGTTTATTTCATTGCACTGTATCTGTAAATTTCAATGCATGGATTTTGGATTCAAGTGTTATTTTAGTATCATTGATACACTATTACAGTTTTTCTTAACATTTGAAATTAGATTTTATTTTTAGATTTTCACTTTTCACTTTAATTTTAGTTTCAGTAATTTGGATGTTTTTGTCATTTTATAAATATTCCGTTATGTCTGTTTATTCATTTTAGTTTATTTGGTTTTAGTTATTTTAGTACTCCAATTTAAACTAAATGAAAATGTGGAAATATGAAAATGTGCCTTGACAACAAGCTGAATTAAAATAAGTTTAAGTTCTATGTTTTATTCTATTTCACTTAGTGTTTATTTTATTTCAAGTAAGGAAAATGCTTTCGTACGGTTTAGTTAACTATAATAATCCTGCTTTTAATGTATGCAAATGAGTGCGTATTTAATTAGATAATGCCTCATTTGAATACTTGCACATGACAGTTCAGAACATGTTTATCTTAAAGCTCAGTGAAGGAAAGCAGAAGACGGATGCACTATGAACTCACCCGAAGCCCGAGAGCATCCTGCAGAAGAGGAAGGTGCTGTAGCCCTGAACGAAGGACGACAGGAAGGCGAAGAAGCCGTTGACTGACATACAGACCAGCAGACACTGCCGTCGACCCACCTTATCTGACAGACCGCCCCAGAAGAACGCACCCACCATCATTCCCAGATACACCACACTGCCTGCACACACACACACAAATACTATGAGCTCAACATGAAACTGCTTTTCATTTTACTTCACACACACATGTGAAATGTGTGAAAGAGCACATACAGAGTCAGAATGTCAGGGTTACTTGTAGTGTACTAAAGCTAAAATTAAAATCATAAAAAATACATTTTTGTTACTTGATATAAAATAAACATTCATTTAAATAAAATACAATATGAAAAGCTGGTGATTTCAGCAAGTTGCCAAGGCAACATTTCGCATTTTCATTCTGTTTAACTAAAACAAAAATTAATAAAAACATAGAGACACATACAGGATGATAACAATGAACTAACTTAAACTGTGATGTTAAAAAGACATTAAAACATTAAAAAACCAATAAATAAATAAGTTTTGGGTCAGACCTCTTCTCATTTGTTTTGTTTAAGCATCATCTTTGTCCAGTGTTGTTTTAGTATTATTTATATACTGTTTTAATATTTATTAATACTTTTAATTATACTATAATTTTTTTATACTAACTTTTTTCTTTTGCTGTTTATTTCTATTTAACTATTAAATTAAACATATATTTTTATTTAAATCCATCATTTTAGTTTTAGAAACTGTAGTACTTAAAATTAAACTGGCTCATTTCAGTTAGTTGCCAATAATGCAACATTTATAATCTTCTATGTTTTTAAAGTTTTTCATCTAATATCTATATTTATTAATAATAATTGTAATTTGCTTTTATTTTAATACAATTAATTTGTTTTAGTATTTTTTTTTTTTTTTTTTTTTTTTTGCTTGTCGGCTTTTCTTAGTTATTTCTATTTAGCTTATTTTTTATTTATTTTTTTAGTTTTAGTAATTTTTTAGTAATTTAAATTTACCTATTTCAGTTCATTGCCAATAATACAAAATTCCTGAATTTCTAAAAGTTTTTTAAAGTCAAAGTTTTTCCATCTAATATTTTTATTTTGTTTTATTTCAGCTTCATTTCAATTTAAAATATATATATATTTTTAATTGTCTCAGATGTTTCTCATGCAATTTCTTTGAAGAAATAAAAAAGTGAGCTATCATCCAGTCAGAATATAGAACTCTATGAAGACAGTTTGAGATATTATTGAGATCTTATGTGAGATAACTGAGTATTTTTCTCATCTCTCACAGCAAGTCTTCATTTAACCTCATTGATGTTTAGGAGAAACAACTGAGATTTCAAGAGATCTCATTTCCAATGTAGTCATATAGTGACTGTAATATTGGTAGCTATTGTTTATGGATCAGTATTGATTGAGCTGTTCAATAACGGACTGTGACATAAATAACACACACTGCTGTTATTAGTTTTATTGACTGCTTTCCATCATCACAAGCCACAGTCCACTGGCACATTTAAAGGGACAGTTGACCCAAAAATGTCAACACATTTCTTGAAGAACATTACCATTATCTAAATATCTAAAAGGTTTTATATTAAGGTCAGTATACATGGAAAAACTAATGTAGAAATTCATTTTGAAACAAATTTCACTCAGAAACTGCTAGTAAGTTTCATAAATGATTACAAACAAACAGCAACACATTGAAACAACTGTAAAATTTTAAGCAGAGAGACTAAAATAGTATAATAATACAATAAAATTTGTTTTATTTACACTGTAAAAAAAGAATATGTATGATTTTCTAAATAAATGAAAGATTATTGAAGTACATTTTACAAGAAAATACTATTTTACTTAAAAATGTCACATTTAATTCAGTGTCACTTGTTGTTTCTTTATAATTATTCATAAAATTTATAAGCAATGTTTGAGTGAAAATTGTTTCAACAATTTTTTTTTTCAGTGTACAGCTTCATTAACACACAAAGTCATCTTTGTAGTGCATGTTCTTTTGTGTTTCGCAGAAAAACTGAAGTCATGCTTGTTTTGAACGGCAGGAGCATGAGAAAATGATGAGTAAACTTTCTTTTTTTGGTAAACTGTTACTTTAAGAAACGAAAAAAAAAAAATTGTTCATCATCAGTCATTGTCCACTTACACTTATTTTGTTTGAAACCTGCAACTTTTGGATGTAAAACACTCCTGACGACGTAAATAAGAACTAAAGATGACCTACACGTTACTCCAGACGTGCAATGCTTCAGCAGAAATGATAACAGGTGTATTTCGCTCATTGTTTCTTTCTGAGTTAAGAAAGACTAATTTATCTACACTTATTCAGGCACACACACAAATATGCATGCAATAAATCCAGTCCTGTCCGCTCTCTCAAGATATGGTAATGAAAGAGCTGATTTATGTGGTAGTGTGTAAGTGAAGCCCATCTGATGAGCAGAAGCTGGACCAATGGAAACCCGAGCGTCGTCTCTTTCTATCTCTGTGTTCACCGTTCTCTCTGTGAGTGTGTGTTATCGCCCTGTGCAGACGTGACGGGACGCCCGCTCATCTATTACTGTCTGACAGCACTGAATACTGCGGCTCGCTAACACCAACACAGACCTGTGTGCTGCCATCAGCAAAAGAGCTGCTTTCAGACACACACACACACACACACACACACACACACACATAGAGAATAATAAATTAATATTATAAATACATATTCATGTCAAAGTTTACACTGAGAAATATCTTCAAATTTCTTATTGATTATATCAATTTAGAAAATATTTCTCTAACTTTCTTATATAATATTTGACCCAGGACCACAAAACCAGTCATAAGAGTCAATTCCTCGAAATTGAGATTTATACAACATCTAAAAGCTGAATAAATAAGCTTTCCGCTGATGTATGGTTTGTTAGGAGGACAATATTTGGCTGAGATACAACTATTTGAAAATCTGGAATCTGAGGGTGCAAAAAATCTAAATATTGAGAAAATCACCTTTAAAGTTGTCCAAATGAAGTTCTTAGCAATGCATATTACTAATCAAAAATGAAGTTTACATATTTACAGTAGGACATTTACAAAATATCTTCATGGAACATGATCTTTGCTTAATATCCTAATGATTTTTGGCATAAAAGAAAAATCGATAATTTTGACCCATACTATGTATTGTTGATTATTGCTACAAATATACCCCAGCGACTTAAGACTGCTTTTGTGGACCAGATCACAGATATATACTGCTTGTCTTTTTGTTTGTTTGTTTGTTTTATTTTATTTCAGTTTTAGTGTTTAGTAATTTTAGTAATTTAAATAAATTTACTTATGTCAGTTAGTTGCCAATAATGCAATATTTCAGATTTTCTAACTTTTTAAAGTTTACGTTTTTCAGTCTGTTTAAATTTTATTTTATTTCATCTTCATTTCAATTAGAAAATGATTTTTAATAATTTTAGTAAACAATAACAACACCGGCTTTATCTCAGATGTTTCTCCTGCAATTCCTTTGGAGAAAAAAAAACCAAATTGTGTAACACAATACAGTAGAAATACAGAACTCTAAAAAAATGTGTTTTATTTTATATTTTCTATATACATTCATACATATATATATTTTTAAGGTGTGTACTCAAATATTTATTGCACTCAAATCAGAGCATTATTACTACTAATTATCTAAATTTAGATAATATAAAAATAAATAATAAAAATATACAATACCACATTTTTATAATTTAAATAAACAATAAACATTTATTATTCATTTATACTTACAATGTATAATTATTTTATACTTAAAATGTATTATTATTATTATTATTATTATTTAGAAATTACTTTTCTGACTTGATTATGAACCATAATTTTGTATGAATCTGCTATTTTATGTAGATAGATAGATAGACAGAGAAGTTATTTTTAAAATTACAAATACAGTTAACAATGCAAGTCAGAGAAATTAATAAAATAAAATAAATATAAATTAATATTTATTTTTTATAACAGAGTTCACAATCAAGTCAGAGAAATATCTTAACTAATTAGTTTATCTATTTTAACTAAAAAACAATTTAAATTTAATAGTATTTATCTTAACAGACCACCAGTGGAGCTTCACTGGGAACATTATGTCTTTTCCAGACCAGAAGCTGCTTCATCAGTGCACTGTGCTGCTCTATCTGGAGAAACACAGCAGCTCCAGTCACCGAGGTTCTTCTCGTTTCTCCAGGTCAGAAGCTTCTGAGGGACTGATCAAAGCTGATCAAACGGCCAGAGGCTCTTTGAAGAATCAACACATATATGCTCAAATATGATGCTTTAGCTTTAGCTTATTACATGGACATACTGTATTTTATAATATCATACACAGAATGTTCCACAATGGTGTAGAAATCACTGAAAATCTATTTTTCCTTAATATTTTCTTTTGGTTGTACAGCTGCGCCGTCTTCCCCTCCTTCGCTGCGTAATCTTTCCTTTCATGTGTGATTATGTTAGTGAATTGAATCTACATGTCAAAGCTCTTGTTATTAATTTCCCAGCATTCAGTGAGAGTAATGAGCTCCTGCGGCGTGAACTTTCCTTTTCTCTCGTTCCCTCTCTCCGACTGATTTCAGCTCAGAGAATCGCCCGTTATTCCCCCGATCCGTCAGAAAATCCCTGCGGAAACCCGCGCGAGCGACGACTGGAGTGAGACGAACGACGCCAAACACGGGAATACAGAAAACAGTGACTGAAAAACTAATTTTCTGAAGAGTCATGGGTCTAAAATACACATGATAAGGTCAATGTGTGTGTTTAATGGGTAAGATTTACAGAGATTGATCTAAATAACTGTATATTAAAGAGTAAATATGGTCTGATTGGCTCGACCAATCAGAGCGCAGGACAGGACAAGTGTGGGTGGGGCCAGACGTCCTGTATGTTTTAATTACAGACGCTCTGGACAGATAAAGACTGATCAAGCATGATTAAACACACACACACACACACACACACACACACACACACACACACACACACACACACACACACACACACACACACACACACACACACACACACATATTTAATTCATAAAGTAATATATTTTCCAGTGTTTTTATTGAAATATGATTTATTATATCATTCATTATTGGTATACTATATAGGTTATATTAATTAAATAATTTATAAAAAATAAATTGTAAAAAAATTGTGAAATCAAAAGTGATGTTGTAATTCTATATATACACCGTATATACCAAATAATAACTGGTCCTATATTATTCTACATAATTATACACTAAAAGTCTGGGGATTGTATGTTTTTTAAATGTTTTTAAAGGAAGTCTCTCTGCATTTATTTGATTAAAATATACTTCAGAATTTGTAAAATATTATTACAGTTTAAAAGAACTGTTTTCTATGTGAATATATGCTAAAATGTAATTTAATCAATCAAAGTAATCAAATTTAATGTGATCAAAGCTGTATTTTCAGCATCATTACTCCAGTCTTCAGTGTCACATGATCTTCAGAAATCATTCTAATATGCTGATTTGCTGCTCAAGAAACATTTCTGATTATTATCAATGTTGAAAACATTTGAGCTGCTTCACTTTTTTTTTTTTGAGGAAACTGATACATTTTATTTTTCAGGATTCTTTGACGAATAGAACGCTTAAAAAAGAACAGCATTTATTTGAAATATAAATCTTTTGTAACATTATAAATCTCTTTACTGCTGCTTTTGATCAATTGGATGTATCCGTGTTGAATAAAAGCATTCATTTCTTGCAATTAATATACACAACACACACACACATCAGCTTGATCTGTACAACATCTGATGTTGCTGATACTGCAGTATGAGAGAGAGAGAGAGAGAGAGAGAGAAAGAGCAGTAAAGCGTGAAATCAGAAAGTGTCGGGCATATTACAGACGCCTCTCAGGGGTCTTTTCAGTAGAAGAGCGTCTCACCTCTCAGAGTTCATTCTGCTCATCTCTCTATCTGTCCAACACACAAGCAAACGACTGTAACTGAATCACCCACAGCACACAGCTGCATCCTTCTCTCTTTCATTCCTTCTTTCTGTAATCTACACTATTTCTAAAAACAATGTCTGAACCCTCTGGTGCTCTATGGGCATTTCTGACTAAAAAATTGTTCTTTAAAAAAAATAAAAAAAAATTATTTCATCAGAATGGTACAAAACTTGGTAACACACACACACACACACACACACACACACACACACACACACAAAATAAATACATAAATAAATTATGGACATGATTCAAGAAGGTTAAACGGTCCTGAAAAAAATGGTCACATTTGTATTATTCACAATCAAGTCAAAAATAGCTGCATTGTAAACGAATGGTAAACAACGCTTATCTAGTGGAAACGTTTGGTACTGCGCTCAAACTAAATCTGGCTGAACACTCATTTTTAGTTAGCCTGACTTCGTCATACTCATATTCTAGGCAGAATGTGAGTCTGATACTGCTCCATTGCACTTGAATTATGGGGCGTGTCTTTACCGAACCAGTAAAAAAAAAAAAACTCTGCACTCAATTGGATAGACCTACAACCAATCAGAACAACGCAGTAAGTGACGTATGTTGAGCAACGCATAGTTGTCAACAGAGTTCAACTGCACGCACGCACGCACGCTGGAACTGTAAGAAGTAGGAAAGTAATGAGTGTAAATGATCTTTGCCGCTGTTGTAAAAATAATTTAAGAATTCGCGGAGTACTTACAAGCACGAATAACATTTTTGAGAGAAACACAAAAGGTGCATGTATATACGAACAAGTTCTCTGTTTAGGATTAGATCTCGACAATAATGAAAATAAATCTTATCGCATTTGTCGGCCCTGTCTCAACTTTATTACACGGTTGCAACGCGACTTGACTAACTTTAAAAAATGGAAAGACGACGAAAGAGACAAGGCTGAGGCTTCAGAGAAAAGAGATCGTGAGCCTACCTTCCAAGACGCCCTATCTTACGTAACCGCAGATAGCCTGTCCATCATCGATTAAAGCCCGCCCTGGCAATTTGATTGGCTCGGCCTTCTGGGAGCCGAGCATAATTACTCCTCAATGGATCGAGTCCAGACCGAACTTCCCGTCCAAAAAATGTTGTGGGCGGGGTTCGGGCTGGCACCCAGGCTAATTTTTAGTGATATTAACCTCAAATTTAGAACACAACTTGTTCACACAACTTGTTTTATTGCTATCATTTTTCTTTCAGTTTTAGAGTAAAACATGCTTTGGAAAATATCTACTTCATATAAATTTTGCATTTTTTTCATAATAATAAACATACACTTCTATAATTTCTACAAGGCTACATTTATTTAGTAAGATACAGTAAAAATAAAATATTGTTACAATTTAAAATACCTGCTTTGATTTTTTTGAGATATCAACCTCAAATTTGGAACACAACTTGTTCAGATTTATGGCTTTCATTTTCTTGAAGTTTACAGTAAAATGTTTAGAAAAATATAATATTTTAATATTTTCTATTTTTTAACCTTTTTTCATTATAATAAACATAAATTTCTATAACAATTTTTAGTTTCACCTTTTAAACTTTTTTTTTTATTTCAACAATAGTCCCTTACGATGGTATTACTTCATATAAATACATAAAACCATAGTTTAACCATGTTATTTGCAGTAAATCTGTGGTAATACAAATACTAATCAAGAAGCCAAAAAACAATGGTTACTACACTTTTACTACAATAAAGCCATGGTTGTGTCTGTTTTCTTTAAAAAGAGACCAAACTTCAGTCTGTGCTCCAAAGCATTCAAGATCCACCACAGTCTCTAAAGAAATTTAATTTCAGGTCTATGCTTAAAAAGTGTAATAAAAGTATCATCACTGTTCCATAAATATAATTTAGTACCATAAAATCCCCCAAAAATCCAAATTATTAAATAAAGAAACATTATCAAACTAAAATACAGTACATTAATTTCACTGAAAAAAAAAAAATCTGTCATTTTTGACCATGACACAAACAACACCAAGGGTTAGTAAAAGTCAGAATGATCTCTTCACCAAGTGTATGTTTCACGGTCAAATTACGTAACGTGCACTTGATGGCATCTATGATTGACATCTCTGTATCCGGACTACAGAATATCTCCATCCGCTCTGCCTGCGCCTAATTGATCGATCAGAGTTATTGATCCGACCGCAGGCTGACTGTGTGTGCTTTACATGATTGTGTTAAGCTCCTGTTGCTAATGCATGTGTGTGTGTGTGTGTGTGTGTGTGTGTGTGTGTGTGTGTGTGTGTGTGTGTGTGTCGGCTGTTATCAATGCAGCGTCATTAGGAGGAAAGAGTCGTCCTGTACGATAGGCACAAAGAGGACAGGAGGAGGAAAAGAGCGGCTGATTACAGAGAGAGAGGGTAAATAAAGCAGCTTTACTGCAGGGGAAGAAGAAGAGCAGAATGGAGGAAGAAAGATAAGAGATAATGGAAGCTCTGCAGCAGCATCTCGCTGTGGCTGAGGAGTCCTTTCTGAGCATGAAGCTACAACTAACCTCCAGACATGGCACACTACTTACAGAAACCACACGCTTGTTTCAATCTGTCCTTTTTAGTTTTTAACGAAACGTTAAACGTATGTGTAGTTACTCTCTCAACTCAAATGTTTTTCACTGGGATCCATTCTTCACCAAGAATAAAAGTAATGCTGCTTTTATGAAATATATGACTAATTAATTCACCTAAAATGATTTTTGAATTATTTGAATTATTCAATAGTTGCAAAAAACATTTATTTACCACTAAAAAAGAAATACTATATAATAAATATTAAGTAACTAAAAAAATACTGAATGATTAAATGTAATGTAATATGAAAGGACTGTTCATATTAAATAAAAAACGAAATATTAAATATTATTTATTTCAAATATTTGTAATATTAACCAAAAAAATGTATTTTATATTAGATATTTTATATATAGATATATAAAGTATATTTTAAACATTATTTTTAAAAAACATAAAATAACACAAAAAACAACAAAAAAAAAATAACAAAAATATAAAAAAAAAAAAAATCAAAGTATATTTATAGCCAACATTACTATAGATTTTTTTCTCTCAGTTTTTTTCACCATGATAAATGTGATGCTGCTCTAGAATTAGGCATAAAATATGTGATTAAATAATTTAAATTATATGCATTATTCAATATTTGTAACAGTAGCTATAAAAAGTACAAAAGTATTAAATAACTAAATAGCAAATATTATTTACGAAAATAACATATTATTCAGTACATATTAAAACAACTATAAAAATGTATTGAAATCAAAGTACCAGTATATTTATAATCAACATTACTTCTGTTATATTTTCCTCTCTTCTTTTTTTTAAACCATGATAACTTGTAAAATTTGATAAATAATTCACTCAAAAACATTTTTAATTTGATTTATTCAATATTTATAATAGCAGCAATAAAATGTACTGATTGTTAAATAAATATTACATATTATTTATAAACATTAAATATTATATACTAACTATTGTAAAATATTGAAAAATATTGAATGAAATGAACCTACAAGTATATTTATATTCAGCATTACTCTTGATTTGTTTTTGTTTTTTTTAACCATAGATAGGCAGCTCTGTGGGATTTAACAACTACGCTTAGTCAAATAATTCAAAATTGCATCAAATGACCATGCAAATGCATTACATTGTTTGATGAAATCAGGATATGAGCTCTGCATTGCTGAATAACACCAAGAATCATAAAATATCTGTTTCATCATATATCCTACACAGACATGATGCAACAAGTTTCCAGTGACCAGTCCCTTTTCTGTCCTCGCTGAAAGACAAATGCAACACAATCACACCCAATCACCACATAAACAATGACAGTGACTGCTGCTGATGCAACATACTGTAGTTGTTTTCATTTGAAAAATCAGATGTGTATGTCATATCATACACACACAGAGAAACTCAAACATCTTCATCGCAACCCATCAAAATAAAAGTCTGCTTTAATTTTACGTAATTGTGGCAGAAATATATTAGTATTGAACAGCATAATGTACCTCTTACAAAATTAATAATAAAATAATAAAAAATAATAACTTTTTTTGTATGATATCACACATTTTTTCCATGTTTTAATTTAAACAGTAAACCTCTGTTGTGCAGAACTTGATATAGGGCCCTAAAAATAAAGCCTAATTTTTGTTAAATGTTTAATTTTTGTACAATCATATTTTGGGAATTCAGTTAATTGGTTATGCTTTCTGGTTACTATAATTTAATTTAAACATTAATCCAGAAAAAAAAAAAAAAGGAATTTGGGTGAAAAATACATACATCATGTGGCAACTACAAAGCAACCCTAAAAACATGATAAAAGACCCCAGTGTTCAACTAATAATTGCATTTACTACTAAAATGATCACAATAAACTGCAAAGTAATATTGTGCATTAGTTACTATCCCTTTTAAAAAGTTTATTAAAACTAAAACAACAAACCTTAATTATTATAAACACTAAACATGACAGTGTTCTGCCACAACATCCAAAGAACATCTGGAGAACGTCAGCTCCTTAATTTGATTTGTGTCTGTTATATTGTACATATGTGATCTGCATATAATAGATAAAAATAAAAACGTATATAAGAGACAGATTGAAAGAAACACACACACACTCCTCTTAAATACTCTCAAATCTACCCACACATGTGCTGCTCTACCTGCTGCCAAAACAATAAACTCATCCAGACCCAGAGAGATCATCGAACAATACAACGACAGCCTCTGCCCACACACACACACACACACACACACACACATGTACTCACACAAGCACGAACCATCAAACAAGCACGACACAGAACGATATCACTGGCAAACGCCACCCAACCACCCACATTACACACCATATACAAGCCCTCACACACACACACACACACACACACACACACACACACACACACACACACACACACACACACACACACACACACACATTACGAGGAAAAAACCCTCCATTACATCAAAGGGCGGAAAAAAGCAGCTTGTCGTCTTTACAGCATGAGAATACAGACAGAAACGTGTGGGTACAAAGACAGAGATGAATAATAGAAGCTCTGCTCCAGAATCCAGTCAACTCCTACAGACTCCAGCTTAAGATAACAGAGGTGCTTTCAGTACAAGAAGCACTAAGATACCTTCAGCTGATTATTTTCTAACACTCTCGACACAATGTGTTATCGTATGTAAAAAGTACAAGAAATTACATGTTACAAGAATGTACACTACAGTTCAAAAGTTTGGGTTTGTTGGTGCCTTTTTAAAAAAATGTTTGTAAGAAGCCTCTTCTGCTCACTAAAGCTGTATTTATTTGTTCAAAAATAAATAATAAATATTATTACAATTTCAAATAACTGTTTTCTATGTGAGTATATATTAAAATGTAATTTATTGCTGTGATCAAAGCTGAATTTTTACTCCAGTCTTCAGTGTCACATGATCTTCAGAAATTATTCTGATATGCTGATTTGCTGTTCAAGAAACATTTCAGATTATTATCGATGATGGAAACAGTTGTGCTGCTTCATATTTTTGTGGAAATCATTATATATATCTTTTGTAACATTATAAATGTCTTTACCGGTACTTTTGATCAATTTAACGTATCATTGTGGAATGAAAGTATTAATTTCTTTAAAAAAAAAAAGATGTCAATCAATAATATCATGGAGCTATTCAGAACTGACTATTTTACCCAATATTCATGTTTAATGTGTATTTTTTATGCTTATTAAAGTAATAATTGGTTTTACAATTTTGCAAATTTTAATGTGAGATCAAGAGGCAACTTGACTTAATAAAAAGCAATAAAAAGCATTGTTTAACAGACAAAACTGAACATTAATAAACTTTCATAGGGCCCTAAAACTGTCAATTTTTATTAAACATTTAAGATTTTTTTCTTAAATTGTATACGCTTTGGGAAAACAATTAATTAGACATGCTTTTGATTACTATTTTAATTTAACCATTAAAATGGAGTCTATAAAACCTAAAGCAGAAAAAAAATAGAACTGGGGGATAGAATTTGGGGAATAAGTACATGCATAATGTGGCAACTTAAGATACGTGACCCTGGACCACAAAACCATAAAAGTCATAAAGTTAATTTTTTTGAAATTTAGATTTATACATTATCTAAAAAAATAAGCTTTCCATTGATGTATGTTTATTAGGATTTGACAATATTTGACAGATACAACTATTTGAAAATCTGGAATCTGAGGGTGCGAAAAAATTCTAAATACTGAGAAAATCCCCTTTAAAGTTGTCCAAATGAAGCTCTTAGCAATGTATATGATTAATCAAAAATTAAGTTTTGATATATTTACAATAGGAAATTTACAAAATATCTTCATGGAACATGATCTTTACTTAATATCCTAATGATTTTTGGCATAAAAGAAAAATCAATAATTTTGACCCATACTTATACATATTTTTGGCTATTGCTATAAATATACCCAAGCGACTTAAGGCTGGTTTTGTGCTCCAGGATCACATATGATAAAAGTCGGCAACGTTCAACTAATAATTTACAAAGGATCACAATAATATTTTTTATTGTAAATAGAAATACTGTAGTTTAATTGCACTGACATTATTGTCTATGGGTGTGTTTTCTCCTGCTTGGCAATGTGCTTTCTTTTGAACCTACTTTTAATTTTCTTACTCTTCCATGTCATAAAATGAGGAGTTTTCAGGGCAGACTTCTCTCATGACTCACCCAGCCACCCGGCTCCAGAGTTGGGCACACACATGTCGGTCTCAGCGCTGGGCAGCACGAAGCCCACCACGAACACCTCCACCCCGTCAGACATGAGCGCCAGGCCGAGCACCAAGAACAGCTGCCACTGGAAGCGTCCGTGTCCACACTCCTGGATGATGAGCTCGTACTGCTGCGCCAGCTCCTCCTCATCCGCCTCTCTCTCCTTCTCCAGCTCTCGCTTGTCCTTCATCCCATCCACCGGTGGCTGGCCACGCCCATCTGTGGCCCCGCCCCCTGCAGGCACACCCTGATACTCGCCCTCGTAGATCTCGTCCTCATCGTCGTGGCCCTCGGTGGCGTCGCTGGATCCCTCATCATCCTCCCGCTGAGCCTGGCCGTCCTGATAATAGTAACGGTCTTCATCGGCACCCTCGTCTTCGTCGTTTTCGAAGCGGCTGTAGTTGCGGCCGGAGTATTCATTCGAAGCACGGTCCACCACTTTGTTGACCTTCTTGACGGCGTGGCGCTTTGCCTCCTTGGCGATGTCGCGAGCGCCTTTGACCAGAGACGTCTTGTCTCTGTAGGGGTCCTCCATCTGTGCAGAGTTTAGCTGTTTGGTGATTGCAGCAATCAGGAATCAAACGTGTCTTTCAGAGGATGAGATCAACGGCTCGAGCGCTTTGGAGACGGACAGGAGATGTGTGTGACGTGTGTGGTTCCTTCTGACGAACAGCTTCATTCACTCAGAGGAGAAGGAAACTATGGGAAGAAGAAACAGTCATATTTTAATTCTCTACAGCAGACACAAACTATAAGCAGAAATATATATATAAATACAGTATACATACTGACTCCAAGCTTTTGAATGGTAGGCCTATAGTGTATAATGTTATTTTTATTTCAGCTTTTTATTTCAGATAAATGCTGATCTTTCAATCTTTCTATTCATCAAAGAAACCTGAAAAAAATTACTCAACCATTTTAAATATTGATAATAATAATAATAATCAGAAATGTTTCTTGAGCAGCAAATCATCATATTAGAATGATTTCTGAAGATCATGTGACACTGAAGACTGGAGTAATGATGCTGAAAATTTAGCTTTGATCACATAAATAAATTACACTCTAAAATATATTCAAATAGAAAGCAGTTATTTTAAACGGTAAAAATATTTCACAATATGACTGCTTTTGCTGTATTTGGATCAAATAAATGCAGCCTTGGTGAGCAGAAGAGAATACTTTAAAAAACATTAAAAAAATCTTAACCGTTCAAAAAAAATTTTGACCGGTGCATATATATATATATATATATATATAGATAATATATATATATATATATATATATATATTTACATATATATACATATATATATATTATATATACATATATACATATATATACATATACATATATATATATATACATATAACAGATATATATATATATATATATATATATATATATATATATATATAATATATTATATTATATATATATATATATAATTTTAGAATTAAAAATGTGTAAATTAAATTGTATTCACATTATCTACAAATCAACCAAACAATCAAACCAACAAATAGAAGTCTTTATTCACTGGTGACCTGGACACACACACACACACCATTCAAATAATAAAAAAACAACTTTGAATTAGTATCAAATGTCAGTCTACTTCAGATCTGAATTAGCAGGGTATTTTTGGTTTTAACTCAATAGCTGTAATTGGAAAAGTGGAAGCATTGCAGATCTCAGGTGTTCCTGTTCATGTGCCCTGAAGAAACACAGGAGGGCCATAAATCAGACGGGCACAACAGGCAGAGGACAGAGAGCCCAGTTTAACTGCATTCACACTGTTCACCTCCACAGGAAGAGATGTGGACATGAACAGGACAGAGTCAAAGAAAAATGAAGAGAAGAAGAGACCAGCATACGCAGACTGACACTTCACACACGTGTATGTCTGGAGGATCTTCTCAGGATCTCAAACACAGAAGAGCCCTGCTGCATTGCAGCACCATTCCTCTCTCCGGCACAAATACACTCTCATCTCATTTTATCTCCTCACATCTGAAAAATAAACAAACACACACACGCTTTCTCTGAACCAAGTAAACTCAGCAAATCTCTTTGAAAATGATCATCCAGTCTCACAGATACCAGATATCCCTGAGAATGAGAAAACCAGAGAATATGACAGAGAATATTCCATCTGAGATGAAGACACCCACAGCAATTCAATTCAAACCCACAGTAAAGTACATCAATACTATAGTACAGTCTCATCTGTCCTGTCCTTCCAAACAAAACAATATGCATATGTGCATCACAAAAACACAAAATCCCAATCCAATCCTATTCTATTCTATTCTATTCTATTCTATTCTATATTCTATTCTATTCTATTCATAAGAGAATTAAGATTACAGTAAAGGTTCCATAGAACCAGAACAGTCTAAATCATTGAAGAAGCTTTTGAAGTTCCAGAAAGAACGTTTTATTTCTTTTAGTTGTGTTGTTTTAGTCCATGAAACCAAAATACATTAAATCCAGAAACATTAATAATCATACAGCAACTCAAGAACAATATAGAGCCAAAAACAGTTCCTGACAAGAACAAGCTGAACCCAAGAATGACTGAACAGCTTTTATATTGCAGAATGTTTTGTGCATCTTGATTTTAGCTGACATTTGATAACCGTGGATGAATTTCAGTCTGGCAAATATGCTGATTATCATTAGAATATGATTAATATTCATTAACTCTGGCATTTGTAACCCAAATATCTGAGACATGCCTGAGAATAACTGCAGACTGAAGACTCCAATAAAAAAAAAAAAAAAAAAAAATGTACATAATTTTTTATTAATTCATTTATTACATATTTATTTATGTGTAATATAAGTACATTTATTTATTTATTATTTTAAAAACGTATTATTTTATTCATGAATTCTTCTGTCACCAAGATAAATTCCTTGTTCGTGCAAGCGTACCTGGCAATGCATCTCATTCTGATTCCAATCAAAGTATTAAAAAGTGTGGAGAGACCTGATTCATCAACAGTTCTTTTGTTATAGTTGTTTTGAGATGATCCTTTTAAAATGAACCGGTTCACAGACTCTAAATGCATCAGCATAATCCTGAGTGTAATATTGAGCACAGTCATTTATCAAAACATATTTAAAATGTCAAATCACAAGGTTTGGGAGCACATGAAGACACAAAACAACAAATGAATCAAAAGATCCAATTCTCGGAAATGATTCACTGTTCTAGTGGAGTCGTTCATTCGGCCTCTTTCCTGAAAAATCAGCGAAACCTTCACCTGTCCAGATTCAGCCGAAACAAAACGAATGCTTCTATAAGAGTTGTGTTTCACGGGCCGCTGATGCTGTTGGAGAAGCCCTCATTAATCACAGAGGGGAACACACGCGCACTTCCCCTCTCACACACTATTCAGTGTGCACTAACTTAACATTAAATACTGTAAGAAGACGTGACGTGACAGATTTGTCCCGTAATACGCAATAACAGATCAATCTGGTCAAACGAAAGCAGCATTTTGATAAAAACTATTAAAAAAGACTCAAAATGGCACGTCCGGAACGCTGCGGCAACAGCCAGACCTAAAAACCAGCAAAGCATGACATCATTTCCTCTTAGACCAAATAAAGGCAGTCCCTGACGTAACTATGACATCATTGAAGGGCTGATGTAATCAATGCGACACCCGTTTTCCTGCATTAACCCCGACTTGAGCGCGGGAGGGGGAGGAACGGGACGCTGCAGAGTGATTTGACCCTCCACAAATGGGGAATTGCACTAAATACAACACACACACACCTTCAACTCTAAATGACTAGTGTTCGACGACGTGTTGGAGTGAGTAATTATAAAGTTGAGCGAGGAAGGTCGCGTAGCTTTCCACTGTCCCTGATTCACCTTGCGCAAAACAGATCAGACTCAGTGGTTTGATAAAAAAACAGCTAACTTCTAACACAACTGAAGACCACACACACACACACACACACACACACACACACACACACACACACACACACACACACACACACACACACACTGCAGTAATGTAATGATGAATAGCTGAAGGCTTCACTGGTCACTGGGACTCTCCAGCAGCTGTAAGGCTCTCTTACTGGACGCCTGCACAGATTGGATGAAGGCAATGGAGTGTGTGTGTGTGTGTGTGTGTGTGTGTGTGTGTGTGTGGTGTGTGTGTGTGTGTGTGTGTTGTGTGTGTGTGTGTGTGTGTGTGTGTGTGTGTGTGTGTGTGTGTGTGTTTGTGAGTGTCTAATGTAGACAGATTCCTACAGTTTGATCTATAACCTATACAGTAAAAAGCATACCTACAGGCAAAAAAAAAAAAGAAAAAAAAAGAATTGATTTTGGTGAAACTGCATGATGTAAGGAGTTAAAAGGTGCTGTTACATTACAGTACAGAAGATATTAAAGGCTTAAACTACTAAAAATATATGTTGATATAATGTAAATAGTTAGGTGGTCTGAGTCATGTTATTTATATTCTGAATAAAACCGGGATATATTAAAAGGATAAAAATAAATTATTTGATACTTATTACAGAAAAAATAAGAAACTGCATTCTGTAAACACTTAAAAAGTTATAGTTGTTACATTATAGAATGAAAAAAAAAAGTTAATATAACCTAAAGTAGTTCTGCGGATTGAGTCATAATAATAAATCATATTTTCATCCTGAATAAAACCAGGATATATAAAGTGCATAAAGAGAAATAAGATTAAATAAGGTTCCAAATAGAACAGAACATTCTTAATCATAGAATTTTGTTCAAGTTTAAAGTTTAATTTTATCTTTCATTTTGGTATTTTAAAGTTTCTGAATGCAAAACACTGATCATGAAACATCAATAATCATACAGCAACTCGAGCACAATATACAGACTGCATACTGTGCAATTTATTCAAGAGGATTTTATCAATTACTAAATAACCTAACGAAGTGGATTGAGTCACATTAAATACTATTTTTATCCTAAATAAAATAAACCTGACATTTTACTGCACATTTTTTCCATTTATTTTACCACTATAAATGCAGTTTGTAGAATTTCAAATTAAGTGTGACTGCATTTTATATTGTTACATTTATAAACTCATCTGACACCACACAAGACACTATTTAACTGAAAATGAAATGCAGATTAAAATGGTGAAATGGCTACATTTTAATCGAAAATCTTGCTAATGGAAACATTTGCATGTTATAATAAGTCATTTGCAACTACCTAAATGTAACACACATAGTGTGTTGTGTGTAAAGTTAATGTCTGTGCTTTACTGTCAGTGGCTCAGACTAAAGGTCAAAGGTCACAGCTCTGTGTGCTGTGGGACACTTTGTCTGATCCACTCCACTGATCAGCTGACACACTCATATATGAGAGTGTTTGTAAAACAAATATCTGATGCATCTGAAAGCAAGTCCATAACCTGAAAACGCAATCTAGATTGAAAGGACAATTGATTAAATACTGACAGAGCAACTGATTTAAGTAAAGCTTCTATATATTTTAATTTACTATTATACATAATATATAAATATTTAATTTTATTAATTTAATTTCTTAATTATCTATTATTATATCTTATTATATTTAATATACATATATCTAAATAAACTTCATTTTCTTTTTTATTAGACTTTTATATTTATAGCTTTTTAATTTCATAAACTATATATATATATATAAGGGGTAAAATTAAAAGTCTATAAATGTAATTAAATGTAATATAATACTTCCTAAAGAACACCTGGATAGGATGTATTTGGCTTAAAATATATATGTTGTTCACCAGAATAAAAGTAAATCATTCTGAGTCTCCTCATAAAAATGGTAAATGTCAAAGGAGCAGTTCAAGCAAACACGCAGGCTAATGCAGATGTGCAGGTTAAAACCGGTCATCACTGTACGATTTCTACTAAAACCCCCTGCAAAAGGTGCAGTTAAGGCATCATCAGATGGTTATATAGGGAATTCTGAGGAATACCGTGGTACTGAATGACTGCCATATACTGTGTATGTTTTATTGTATTTACAGTAAATAGTTATTCAAAAGAATACCTTGGTACCATCATGTGTAAAAAAAAAAAAACAACAACAACATAATAATAATCATGCATTATCAGTACAACACTTTACTATAGCAAAGATACATTTCCAGTTACAGGACAGCGCTATAGTTGTGTATTCAGCGCATCTCTCTTTCTCTCAGGCAGGTTGTTTCATGCACCGCAGGCTTCACCCTTTTACTACCACTTGGCGAAAAGTCATTGGGCTGCACGCGAATCGCCAGCACAACCAGGAAAAGGCATCAATCACAGTCCGGCTCAGACGCAAACTGCACCCCGTAATGAGATTTCGCCTGTCTTGACATTGTGCATAGGAATCAATCCCCTCCCTCTCCATTTTATCTTTCTGTCACACACACACATGCCTCCATGACACATTTTCAGGTGGATTTCTGTCTGCTTGTGACAGTCACACAAATTTTGCTCTGTCAGGGATCAAGTTCCTAAATGACTCTCTCGCTTTCTCTTTACACAATCCAGGACACCACCGAGAGCCCTTGAGCAACTTAACACACAAACACACACACACACACACACACACACACACACACACACACACACACACACACACACACACACACACACACACACACACACACACACACACACACACACACACACTCGTCTTCTCCAGTCTCCAGAATAATGCTTGATCTTTATGGGTTTTTTATTGCTTACTGCATAATGGAATAGTTCAAGCTCTCTCTTAACACAAAAGAATCATTTTTAAGCATGCAAAACGGCTGCTTGCATCTGTCAAGCTCCAATCAAGCGGTGAACTTGTTATAAAAGTGATCCATTCAACTATATTTGATGTCTTCTCAAGTCTTATAATGTTTTGCATGGGGAACAGAACCAAATCTAAGTCACTATTTACTAGTAAACTTCTCATATTGTTGTCAGTGACGTTTGGTCTCAAGAGCCAATGATGTTGTTCGAAGTCACTGACGTCACTTGTGGTCTGTTCCTCACACAAAGCTCTCAAAAGGCTTAGAAAATGAACTTTTTGAACTAATTATATGGCCTTTTGGTGCTTTATGGAGCTTGAGATATTCGGATACCAATTGTTGTTATATGGGGAAAAGCTTTTCTCCTTTACACAGAAAAAAATAAATAAAATACAGCATTCAAGCTTTAAAATCTTGAATCTTTGCTCTTGAACAAATATTTCAAATGTATGCCTCTCAAGTACAAAATAAATTATAATGCCTCACAAATAAGACTTTTAACTTTTCTGGTGCATATACATTTTGCAATGGTAATTTCCTGATTAAAAACTCAAATTCCACCCTAACACAGCTTTATTTAATTTGCAAAAACCTTATAAACACAAATTTATGTGTTTGCATGTTAATTAGTAGGCTACCCCTAACTTAATTCCCTTTGATCAAAACTAATTTTTAAATCTGACTTAATTGACATACAGTACAAGAGAGATTACAGTAACTGTTTGATGCGTTTTGTATGCTTTGCATACTTTCACGTCACGATCTTCAAGGGAAAAAAATAAATCACAAGCAAAGCGCCATAAATATAAATCAGGTTCGACACCGCTTTTAATAAGAAGCGTTCACACGGGATGCGTTCTGCTGTTTTTAATTATTATTTTATGTACACAAGCGTAGGATTTGCGTTGCATTAGTAACATGACGTCTTACAGTATGTTAAAAATACTAACTTTTTAAAAAACGCGTCCGTGTGAACGTTCCCTGTATGCAGCTAAAGTTGATTTAACGCTTTAGACTCGTGCGTAAAGCTACAGAAAAACTCAATCACTCACCGACTGTACACGAGTCCAGATTTCTGAACGCGTTAACGCGGATCTTCCTTTAGCGTTTTTCTTTCTCTCCTCACAATGCAGCAGCAGCAGCCGCCGCGTCTCTCTGCAGCACTTTAAGAAAAGCTGAGAAGAAGTGATGGAGAGAGGGAGAGAAGGAGGAAGGGAGAGAGAGATGAAATCAATAGTTGTATCGCGGGCAGCCCCGCTGAATGTGACGCGACACGGGGCGGGGGGGAAGAATGAGCGCGTTTAGGATCGTAGAGACTATGACTGAATGCGTGGATACGAACACCCCCACCCACCCGTGACGCATTGCTCTTTCTCCGCGAGTCACGATTCTCTGGAGGCTCTGGGGCTTTTTCCTGCTTTTGTTGGAGTGACTCGTGTTTCAGTGTTTTTAACTTTCTGCGCTTCCCCCGACACTCACGCATCAGCGGTACAGTCAGAAAAAAAAGAACTGGGTGTTCTGCACGCGACTCGTCGTGATTGAACTCCCGCTAAGCGAAACACGGAACGCTCGGAATGGAACTCTCCATGGTGCTGAAAAAAGAAACAGTCAAACGCGGGACGCTCGGAATGGAACTCTCCATGGTGCTGAAAAAAGAGGACGCTCGGAATGGAACTCTCCATGGTGCTGAAAAAAGAAACACATGCAGAACAAACCCCACAGATCAGATCCATATGAAACAGAGAACTGGACAGAACCACCTAGATCAGATTGGAACAGATCTGCTCAGAACCGCACAGTCACAGATGCATTAAAACAGACCCCACAGAACTACATAGATCAGATTTACACTAAATAGTTCTACTAAGAACCACAGAACATCACACAGAACCACTTAGCACAGGTCCATATAAAACAGACCCTATACAGATCAGATTTGCACAGAATAGATCTACACAGATCATCCCACAGAACCACATAGATGCATAAAAAAGACCTCACAGTACTACATAGATCATATTTACACAAAATAGACCTACTCGGAAGCACACAGATTAAACCCTGCATAACCGGATCCATATGAAACAGATCTACTCAGAACCAGATCCATATAACAGATGAGAGTCATATAAACAGACTCTGTCAGAACTACACAGAACTGATCTTACAGAAGCAGAAAGACTGTAACCACACCGAACCCTAACCACTACGGACAGGAGAATATGGAAGCAAACGTTCATGATCGCTTCCTCTCTGACCCGTGACGTCAGCTGGGATCAGAAGCTCTGAGTTTCAGCTGGAGTTCACAGCACTGGCTCTAACAGGAGCTCAGATGGGTTTTCAAGTCAATGTCCATTAACATCACAAAGACATAAAATGAAGACGAGGAGCATGTGTGAAATGAGTCCCTGCCTCGAGGAGGGTTTTCTGTTTTGTTTAGAGCTAAAACGGTTCCCTGGAGAGCTGTTGGGAGAGAAATCCATCTCACATCCTATCCGGCCTCTCCACCGGCACGGAAAGAACCACCCCGAACTCTCTGAATGATCCTCTCCTCCTCTTGGAAATCTTGAGAATCAAAAGAGGGATGAAGATGCAGGAAGGAAGAGTGCAGGGTTCCCTGCTCATTCTAATGGCCACAATAAATATGCTAATGCACTCACATTCACATCCAACACCAGCTGTTTAGAGTTTTTCAGCTGAAATGGGCACTAATAAAGTTTCCTTCTCTCTTACCATTCAAGAAACTTTACTGGCACAGGAAAAAAAAAGCTTTACATTCCCAAAGCTTTGGTAACATTATACTGCATATACACATACTTATACAGATTAATAGCTTAGTTTTTTCAGTGGCTGATTTAATGAAATACTATAATAGTATATAGTAATATAGTATATATATTTTCTTTTTATTTATAAAAATTTATAAACATATTAATACTAAATAAAATTAATGTATTTAAATTTTATTAAATGAATTAATTTAATTGATCATTTCAGGAACTATAAATATAAATTGTTCCAATTATCTGTGAATCATTCATTTCTGAATGATTACTATAAAATTGTAATATATATATATATATATATATATATATATATATATATATATATATATATATATATATTTATAAATATTTACATTTTATAAACATTTTTATATATTAAAAAATGTACACACAAATATTATTTATTTGACTGTTTCAGGAATTATAATATTATAATTTCAGCAATATAAATTGCAGAAATTATTTGCAAATAAATAATTCCTTAATTATTACTTTAAATATATATATTTTTTGTAAATAGTTAACTAATATTTTTTAAGTAATATATATATATATATATATATATATATATATATATATATATTTCAGAAATGTATACTGTATATACACACATTAGTATTAATACATTGTTCTATCACTACACATAAGGTAATTCATTACTGCACATGGACATTATGTGATTCAGTATAAGCGCATTGGATATTCAATATAATTCAATAAAAACTTTTTAAACTTGTAATAATGTGCTTACATGCATACATATTTCCAGACAGCTGTGGTTTCACTGACCCTATAATAATTAGCATGCTCTCTTTGATTTGAATAACTCCGCCTCTAATACCATTAAAACGTTTCCTGTGCGTGTGAGAGGGCGTTGCCATGGAGATGACATATTGATCAGAGCATGGAGCAAAGGGTTGTGGGACAGAAATCAGGCGGTCCCTTGTGTGAGGAAGTGATGATCAGATCATCTATAAACATCATTTGACCAAAGGAAAACTAACAAAAACATCTAAAAGTTTCAAATTACCACTGAACATCCATTAACATCAATTAAATTCACACACACACACACACACACACACACACACACACACACACACACACACACACACATAGGCAGATAGATATGCATGTATTATGGTACATTTTCCAGCACTGAAAAAAGTACAAAGTTTTGTAAATAGCAACACAATGTTCTGAAATCTCTCTACATTATTATCTGGACATGTAATATTGGTTTTAATTGATATGCAATTACGTGCATCAGTGGGCGTCTAATTTCATGCAAATAACCTGGAAAACAGGGAGCTGTTAGTAATGTGTGTGTATGTGTGTGTGTGTGTGTGAGAGAGAGAGAGAGAGAGAAAGAGAGAGAAACTGTTCCTGCTTGCTGATAAAACACACACCTGCGGGGTGATGCTGAAGACCTCTGTGGGTGGATGGGAAGGGTGTAATTGGTGCCTGTTTAAATTCTCCACTGTCTGCCAAAACATTCACTTTCTGCATGCAAACTTTCAGAAATGAAGCTGCTCATTACGGCACAGTCAAAAGCAGTTCTCAGACACAAAGACCTGCTTTGAACTTCAGAACATTACTTACCTTCTTTGATAACTCCTCACTTAAAGGAATAGTTCACCCAAAAATGGCAATTTGATGAAAACTTACTCACTCTCAGGTCATCCAAGATGTAGATGAGTTTGTTTCTTCATCAGATTTGGATGAGAGGCCAAACATCTGATAAAAACATCACAATAATCCACAAGTAATCCACACCACTCCAGTCCATCAGTTAATGTCTTGAGAAGCCAAAAGCTGCTTGTTAATAAGAAACAAACCAATCATTAAGATGCTTTTAACTAAAATATATCCATAATAATGCTTCCTCCAGTGAAAATGTCATCACATCTGAATCAGGAGAGAAATCTGCACAGATTAAGCACTATTTACAAGCCAAAACAGTGTAAATATGTGGGAGGATTTTAACGTGAGAGTCAACAGGAGATGGACTTTTTCACTGAAGGAAGTGTAGTTATGGTTTATGGATTCATATTTTAGTTAAAAGCCTCTTGATGATGGATTTGTTTCTTACAAACACGCAGCTTTTGGCTTCTCAAGACATTAACTGATGGACTGGAGTGGTGTGGATTACTTGTGGATTATTGTGATGTTTTTATCAGCTGTTTGGGCTCTCATTCTGACGGCACCCAATCACTGCAGAGCATCCATTGCTGAGCAAGTGATGGAAAGCTACATTTACCCAAATCTGATGAAGAAACATACTCATCTACATCTTAGATGGCCTGAGAGTGAATACATTTTCAGCTAATTTTCATTTTTTGGGTGAACTTACTAAAAGCTTGCTGTTGGTAGGCAGAGAACCTAAAGCCTCCTTAAAGGTAAAAACCACTGTAATTGTGTTCTTGGTGACTTATTGCTTTCTTGTAAATATAGAAGTAATATGAAACACTGACGTTGGCTGGACCTGGAGAAAGGACTTCTTATGATGAGCCTCCATACATGCTCTATTTTTCTCTGGCTGTCTGTAATTAACCTTGCCATCTCCTCTATCTCTCAGTCTGACAGAGAGTGGCTGATTTTACCCTCTCAGTCAGCGGTAGCATTTCCAATCCTCCTTAAGTGCTGTTCTTACTGTGAGTGTCTGTCCCCAATGTTACCTGTGAAACACAGAGCTGGGGTTTAGTGTGCCAAAGCTGTAATCAGTGCAGCACGGGTCAAAGGTCAAAGGAGAAATGAGATGTGTGAATTGAATCTAGTTAAATCAATGGCAGACAGGGGCGGAGCTAAATGGGAAGTGGGAGGGGCATTTCTTTTGAAACCTGTTTGGAAACCAAGGACCTCATT
Organism: Cyprinus carpio; assembly: GCF_018340385.1. Taxonomy (NCBI): domain Eukaryota; kingdom Metazoa; phylum Chordata; class Actinopteri; order Cypriniformes; family Cyprinidae; genus Cyprinus; species Cyprinus carpio. The sequence goes on along the minus strand of NC_056617.1, from coordinate 2,899,969 downwards.
AATAAAACTGTGCGTTTAAACGATACTGACAATTTCCTATCATTTATAAAACAGCCATTTGCACAAAAAATGCATCTCATCCCTTTATAAATTCCAGTTCATTTCTGGGGTCAGTAAGTGATATTAAAGACATTTATTTTATTTATTATTCAAGATTTGCTCTTTTATTTCAAATAAATGCTTTTCTTATGAACTTTCTATTCATCAAAGAATCCTGAAAAATAAAATGCATCACGTCTTCCACAAAAATATGAAGCAGCACAACTGTTTTCAACATAATAATAATCAGAAATGTTTCTTGAGCAGCAAATCAGCACATTATAATGATTTCTGAAGATCATGTGACACTGAAGATTGGAGTAACCATGCTGAAAATTCAGCTTTGATCTCAGAAATAAATTATATTATAAAATACATTTACATAGAAAACAGTTATTTTAAATTGCAATAATATTTCACAATTTTACTGATTTTACTGTATTTCTAATCAAATAAATGCAGCTTTGGTGAGACTTTAAAAGCATTTTAAAAATCTTACAAACCCCGTAGTTTTGAATGCTAGTGTATATCTTGGTGCTTAATGATAATCATGATGGATATGTGCGGGAATTCCCTGTCTTTGCCTGAGGATTTCATCTGGCAGGGAAACACTCAGAGGAATCGTTTCATTCAAGGCCGAGAAAGCCGACATAATGCCGAACTGCCCTCTGTGAATTATTAAAAGGACGGATTTGTGTCTCTTTCATCATCTGAGCTTCCAACAGTGAGCACTGTGTGTGTGTGTGTGTGTGTGTGTGTGTGTGTGTGTGTGTGTGTGCGAAAGAGATTCGTGAGACACACAGATGCTTTCAGAAACAGAAATGCAGCGTGAATGTGACATTAGTGTGTATGCTGGAAAAGCCTGAAAGCCCTAATGAATGACGTCCATCGACGGATGTTATTTTCAAGTGCTGCTTGCTTGAACTCATTCACTTCACTTTGGACTGTAGGAAGAAAACAATCTCTTCAATACCTCTTTCTCCTTTTTATTCTGGACTATAGACTATATTTATCTCCATTTCTGTCTCTGGGTTGTGTTGCTCATGAATAGTATCTGTTTTCATGCTTACAGCTCTTATCTGAGCCTCAATAGACAGCGAGCGGCCTTTTCATAGTCCAGCCGTGCAAAGGCTCACGTGAACATCTCCACAAATATGGCCTGCCTAGTGCTGTAGCGACCCGGCGGTCACATGACAGGTGTGACAACACCAGGAGTGGGTGGGTGTTGTCCCGATGTGTCAGTCATCGCTGTGATGCCTACTGTTACGTGTTTCTGTCGCGTGTGATTTTTTTACTGTGGTAAATGAAGTGATCATAGTTCGGTCAGATGTCACGCTGACATGCTTTATGGTGAAGGAAAATTAACAGTATGTCATTTCAATGTTTCCATTTTGTCAGTCTTACAGTATGCTACCAGTCAAATGTTATATATAGGCCTAATAATAAAGATTTTTTTTTAGTCTTGTTAAAAGAAGTCTCATCAAGGCTGCATTTATTTGATCAAAAATACAATAACATTTTCAAATAATGTAAGAATTTAAAATAGCTGGTTTCTATGTGAATATATTGTAAAGTGTAATTTTCTCCTGTGATACAAAGCTGAATTTTCAGCATCATTGCTCCAGTCTTTAGTGTCACATTTTCTTCAGAAATCATTCTCATATGCTGCTTTGCTGCTGAAGAAACGTTTCTGATTATTATCAATGTTGAAAACTGTTGTGCTGACCAATATTTTTGCGGAAACTGATAATTTTTTTGGTGAATAGAAAGTTCAAAAGAACAGCATTTAATTGAAATAGAAATCTTTTAAATATTATAAATGTCTTTATTGTCACTTCTAATCAATTTAATGCATACTTGCTTAATGAAAGTATTAATTTCATCTTCTTTTTTAAATCTTATTGGCCCATCATGGTTTCCTAAAAACTGTTTTCAACATTGATAATAATCAGAAATGTTTATTGAGCAGCAAATCATCATATTTTGAAGATCATGTGACACTGAAGACTGGAGTAATGATGCTGAAAATTCAGCTGCGCATCACAGAAATAAATTACATTTTAACAGATATTCACATAGAAAACAGTTTTTTAAATTGTAATAATATTTAAAAAAATTTACAGTAACTTTCATCAAATAATTGCAGCCTTGATGAGCAGAAGAGATAACTTTCAGAAAATTAAAAAAATCTAACTTATTCCAAACTTCTAATGGTTGTGTATATAGCATATCCTTATTAAGTAATCCAGAACTATTTATAACTATTAAAAATAACAATATATTGACAGTCTGTAAATAAAAAAGTAGCCTAATTGTCATTACAACTGAGGAACCAAAATCACGTTACTTATATGTAGAGTCGTTTATTTGACCCATTGACAGATCTGGTGCTGTCAGACGGCTGTAGACGTCGTCTCGGGTCAGGGACGTGCCGTCAAACACCTGGCACAGGTGCGGGTGTGTGTGTGCAGACATCACGTGCAGCTCTGTCAATATAACGTGAGATCTGGGGAACAATGAGCTGGAAAAGCCGTCAGCATTCGGCACACAAATGTCTGCTGCATCACAGGTGAGGAGAAGAGAAATACAGAGAGAAACGGAGAGAAAGAGTGAGCGTTAGAGGAGGTGGAGCTTCCTCTCGCTGTCATCTCAGCTTACCTCCACGGATAATAAATGACTGCTGACATTGATGTTAATTGGCTTTTTTCTCCACTGAGCAGAAGCCTGTGTGTGTGTGTGTGTGTGTGTGTGTGTGTGTGTGTGTGTGTGTGTGTGTGTGTGTGTGTGTGTGTGTGTGTGTGTGAAGAAATCAGGACTGTAACACTCTCCACAGCGTTTGTAAAACCCCTCAAATCATATTTTACTTTACTAAGTGATCAGACGCACAATTTTCCATAAGATCATAGCAAACACCTAGCAAATGCCCAAAACACCCTAGCAACCACCTAGCAATACCATAAAAACACTCATAACACCTTAGCAGCCACATAGCAACACACTAAAACCACTCTGAATACCTAAACGACTACAAAGTAACACAAAAAAAACACTTTAACCACCCTAGCGACCACATAGCAACAATAAAAAACAACCTTTAGAACCACATAGAAACACATTACATACACCTACAACACCTTAGCAACCACATACCAACAATAAAACCCCTCAGAATACCTAGCAACCACATAGCAACACCCTGACAACCACTCAGAACACCTAGCAACCACATAACAACACATTAAAACCATTCAGAACACATAGCAACACAAACCACACTTCAGAACACCTACAAACCACATAGCAATGCCCTGGCAACCACTCAGAACACCTAGCAACCACAAAGCAACACAATAAAGCCACTCAGATCACATAGCAACCACATACCAACAATAAAAACCCTTCAGAACACCTAGCAACCACAAAATAACTACTCAGAACACCTAGCAACCACATAGCAATAAATAAATAAATAAATAAATAAATAATACCACTGTTAAACACTAAAATCAGAATTCTGGATACATAACATGTAAAAATATAGTTTTTATTATTCAGAATAACAAAATATCCTTTATTTTTATCTACATCATTTCTTTTCATATTAAATACTGAAATATTTAGTATCTTATCTGCAGAAAAAGGTGTTTGCCTGTATAAAAGTTGCTGCCACAATTCCACGGTGCTGAGGGTGGTTGCCAGGGCGTAGCTAAGCAGTTGTTAGGGTGTTCCAAGTAACAGTATCCGTCGCTATGGGGTTGCTAAGGTGTTCTGTGGTTGATTTGTGGTTACCCAAGTAAAATGGTTAAAGATTTGTTCTAACCCTGTGTATGAGCATTCATTGTGTATATTTGTGTGTGTATGATGTCAATATGCTACCCACATGATGTTTAAATAGGATTTAATTAGATTCTGAGCTCCATTTCCTCATATAACCGTATGTGGAGGTTAATGGTGAAGTGCGCTACTGCGTTAAGCTCTAATGTGTCATTAAGCTGAAGCTTTTACTCCCACACATATGGAATCCCCGCTCTGCAGCGTCTGATTGGCCGTCTGGAGTCACATGACAGGTTTGCGGCGTGAGTCGTGAGTGGAGGAGGGAAACCCACCCCCCCGAAGGGGCTGACACAGCTCTGTGTGTGTGTGTGTGTGTGTGTGTGTGTGTGTGTGTGTGTGTGTGTGTGTGTGCTTCAAACGCTGATGGGTTTCTCAGTGATGATGACACATAGTTTCTATCATCTTTGAGCTGATAGACTGTGGTAATATCACTTCTCTTCTTATGTTCAGAAGCAGAACCATCATCTCTACAGAGAGCTTTAATGATGGGACAGAGAGATTGCATTCATGTAAAAGGAAACAGCTCATCTGAAAATGATCGTTATTTACTTGCTTCAAACCAATGTGGCTTTCCGCGGATCACAAAAGGAGAAGTTTTGATGAATGTTCACGCTGCTCTATTGATTGTGGATATTGACCATGTGCTCACTTCAGGTAAAAGTGAAAACTGTGTCATCATTTAACGTAGTTTTGGGAAGTGTGACTCATTTTCTCAAATCTTTTATGTCGTAATGTGTTCCAAGTAACATGTTTTACACACATTTTAATAAACGTCCATGTAGCCCCGTTAGTAAACATCAGTTAATCCATAACCAACAATGAGCAATACATTTGTTACATTATTTAGTCATCTTTCCTAGCATTACTTAGCTCGGGACCAATAAATAAAAGATTTTGTATTAATGACACATTTTGCTTTAATGATGCATTAGTAAATGTTGAAATTAACAATAACTAAGATTAATAAATTATTCATGAGTGTTTTTACTGTTAGTTCATGAAAACTATCTATATTTACATCTCACAATTCTTACATTTTTTCCTCCTTTTTTCTCAGAATTGTGAGATACAAATGTGCAACTGCAAGTTTTAAAATCAGAACTGCATAATGTAAAGTCACAAAGAAAATATTCAGTCTTTTTCCCCCGGATTGGACTTTATAATTTGTAATTGGGAGTTTATATCTCACAATATCTTAGAATTGCGAATAAAAAAGTCTGAATTGCAAGAAGAAGAAAAAAAAGAGTCAGAATTGTGAGATAAAAAGTCACAATTTACTTTTTTATTTTTTATTCAGTGACAGAAACAAGCTTCCATAAGTATCTATAATGAAAAGTGTAAAGTGTTCATCTCAAGTCAGACATGAAAGAAAGGCTGCTAACTCAAGATTAACTCGTTTGTTTAGAAGGAAATGACTAAAACACTAAGCAAAAGAAAAGGACTAAAGTTCAGTAGAATGAATACAGCTCGTTTCATTTCTGAAGTGTTTTTAAATCAGGATTCATTATGAAACAGCACTATGCAGGACAGAGTGATTTATATTCAGCACATGCAAATGGAGTCAAATGTTTTAAAGCTGCTAGCACATATCACGGTGCGCACACATCTCGCATTAATAATGTTTTTGCAGAGTAAAAATGCTTTTAAACAGTCACAACATGCTTGCTGTGATTCACTAAACACTGAAACAAACACAATACAGCCAGAAAACAGAAACAGTGCTTATGAGCTGCCTGTAGAAGAACCAAAACCTCAGAGGAACCAAAGAATGAATCGGAAGAACCTATAATATTATTTAATCTCTAAAAAGAACCATATAGCCAAGACAAAAGGTAATTTGCTCAACGCATTAGCAAACAAAAAAATTACTTTTATTATGTTTAAGATTGTGTTTTTGTATGAAACCCTATATATTCTGAACACAAGGGTGCACTGTCTTAAAATTTCTCAGGCAACTTCAATACATGTTGTCCATGATCTCTACCAATTTTTGACCCAATTATTCAAAGCATTTCAAAATGGCGAACAAATGATTTGTTTGATCCCAGCTAAATCAATGCATTACCCCAAAAATCCGTACACACCAAAAATGTTAATTTAGTAATTGTCTTTGACTTCTTTAAGGGTTTAATCTGGTAAAATGAACAAAGGCCACATTTAGTTCTTCATTGTTTACCAGGGAATCCAGGACTGTCAGGCCCGAAATTATCATCCAAATTTGTCTCACCACATTAAAAAGTTATAAACAAAGGCACAGTAAACAATTCTGGTGGACTAAGGGTCTGTCTGCCATGTTTTCTGGCTGTCTGCTGTCAAACAGAAGACTAATTACAGAGCTGGAACACAATCGCTGACATACCGGACCAGACCGGAGTGGGTGGCAGCGTCTGCAACTGTTTTTGTATTTTCATTGGCTGAGTTTGCAGACGTTTTTAGATGCTTCTGGAGAGTCAGAAAACTCTGATAATAATGCCATACGCTGCCAAAAAGTTTGTGTTAAGATTAAACTTGGCAGATAAACTGATGCCTAGTTGAATGCAATGAGTGAATCCAACCAAAAATTGTTTAATAGAGAGGAAAAAAAATTAAAGGGGTCATTAAAAGGATGCTACGTGCACTTTTACAAGTTGTTTGAACTGAAATGTGTGTTTGCAGTGTGTGTACACAACCACCCTATATGATAAAAATCCACCCAGTGTTTTTTTTTTTTATCTCGTTAAATAATTCCCCTTTCTAAAAATTGAGCTGATCTCAGATGCCTGTCTTTTTGATGTCACACAGACAAGCCCCTCCCACGATAGTTTGATTGACAGTGGCATTTTAGCACAGACTGGACTGGCATCTTACCTTAGCTCCGCCCTGAATGACTGTCATCAGTCCGCCGGAGCAGATGTAGACAAGAATGACTCCTAAGTGATTGAGATGTTCTGTTGTTGGATGTAATAATAAAGATAGCAGTCGTTATTTACTCCCAACATCTGAGACGTTAAGATGCAGTGGATTATATTTGTTTCTGAAGGGAATGCGCCCCCGAACTACATAAATGCATCTATCTTCACGTGAATCATTTGTGATCCAGCTTCACCTCCAGAAAGTGATTTTTTTTAATGAGTCATTGCAAATCGCCTTTCCTAATAATGTGCTAGTTAGCAAGTTACACGATGAATGCGGCTAAACTAAACAGTCCCTCAGATAGCTGCTAGGAAGAGAGGGGCGGAGTCAGCAGAGCTCATTAACATTTAAAGGAACATGCTACAAAACAGCTTGCTCTGAAAAGAGCTGTTTTTGACAGAGTAAAAAAGGTGTGACCCTAAAGAATCATATCAACTTGTGGAAAATGGGCATCCGATGACCCCTTTAACTAAAAGAATAAAAATAAAAATTGTCATCATGTACTCATTAACCCTCATTGTTATTCCAAACCTCTATGACTTTATTCTGTCAAGCACAAAATCTAATTCTATAAAGAATATCCCAACCACTCTTCCATATAAACTCCTAAAGCATCATAAAATGACCGTATTATCGAATTATAAATATAATGCAAATAAAAATATAATGCAAATCACGTTTGCATTATATTCCAAGTCTTCTAAAGACATCTGATAGCTTACTAATATAGTTCACGTCATGCTTATATATATTATATATTGTTTTTTTTTGTTGTTTTTTTTGATGCAATCAGGTAAAACACATTTTGGTGCTTTTTTGTCATTTTTGAGCTTGAGAAAATTATTTTTATGTGGAATAAAGAGAGGTTTTGATGATTTGAGATGATGACATTATATATTTTAAAAGAAAAACAATTCCTTTAATTACAAAAACACAGAACAGGATACAAAAAAGATGAACTGTCAGATAAAAACAATGGCATCTTCAGACAGTCATTAATATCAAGTGTTTTTTATACTCTAAAGATATTATTCATTTATTAGGAACATGGAGGCGTGTTGGTGACCTACTTGGCACTGAATCTGTGCTGGAATGAGCAAGAAAATCTGATCAATATGGCTGCAACACAACAGATGATATTATCCATCAAAACCCTCATTCGTGTGAATAATGACCTGATTACAGACACATAAAACACTCGTAATGATGGATAGACAAGCCTGAATGTAACCAGAACGCATTCTGAAAAACATGCTATCTATCTTTTTAATATAGACATTATTATATTTATATTTTTATGCCTATATAGTTTTTATTCATGTTATTTCAGTTTTAGTTTTATTTTAGTACATTAAAATAATGTTTCTTGTAAGGAAATCAAAGATTATTGGAGTATGTTTAATTCAGTCTTATTTTGCAGTTTCTCTGCAATTATTTGTGAAGTAAGTTTAACATAAAAGTGGAAAACTGTTTCAAAGTAAAATTTTGTTCAGTGTAGTAACTCATTTGAGTTTATATTTATGTTTTTATTTCAGTTGTAGATTTAGTTATGTTGTGTTCTTGGGAACTAGCTAAATTCAAATAATTCTGTTTATATTTTATTTCAGTTAACTTGTATTATGTTTATTCCAAGTAAAAAAAATTTTTATGGTTTTAGTTTTAGTTAACAACAGGCAGCCCTGGTGCAAACAACGTGCATCTTGTAAGAAATACTCCAATAATCTTTGTTTTATTTACAACTTCAAAAAATCTTTTTTACAGTGCAGGTCAGTCCTACTGAGAGAAATGGAGAGCCTGAGGGAAAAAACAGACAGAAGGAATGAGAAATAAGTGACAGAAAAGCAAGCAGATGTTTCAGTGCATTGTGTTCACGGTGTGTTTGAGCGACGTGCTGCCGCTGGCGATTGTGATGCCACAACGCACTAAAAATACTTTCATCAAAAGAAAATTCCCACGGCCAGTATGTGCATTTGAAGAGGAGTCATGATGACCACAGGAGAAAGTGAACTCTTCATCTCCTCACATCCACACAGTGCTGCTGAAGGTGAGGATCGCTTCTCTTAATGCACGGCATAAAAGAGCAAAGCGTGACTCAGACAAGGGAAATATTAGAGCAGATGAGGCCTGTTTCTTCAACATGCAATCTGTTATTTCTGTTGCTAAGAGTCTAATAGTGGACGCCAAAAATAAACAAGCTGGAAAAAAATGTGTTTGCATCATTATTGCTCATAACAAAGATTATCGATGTGACAGCAGAAAGGAACCATTTAGCAAACAACATACAACAACTGCATAGAAGCACACTAAACAACACCAGCAACCATCTAACACAACACAACAAATGAGTCTCAACAAGTTCTCCTCAGACTGAATGCTGAAAAATGATGTTTTCCAAAGTTATAAAAGATTATTGAAGTATTAACAAGAAAAAACTGTCAGTCTTTTAACTTCAAAATTTCATGTTTAATTCAATGTTACTTGCCATTTCTTTTCATTTCTGAGTGAAAATTGTTTCAAAGCAGTGTTGTACTATTATAGTTTTATTAATATTTTGAATTTGTTTTTAATTTTATATTTTCTGTTTTCCTTTGATAAAGTTTTAGAAATGTTGGTCTTTGTTTTTGTCATTATTATTAAATTTTTAAAGTATGTCTATATAGTTTTTTATTCATTTTTATTTCAGTTCTATTCAAGACAAACAATGTAAATGAAAAACAATTTTTTTAATGCAGTTTTAATGCAGAAACTTAAAGTTACCCATATAACCTTAAATAAGTTTCAATATAAATCCCTACACCATTTTTCAAGTTTGTAAATGAAACCAAGATTATTGGAGAATATCTACAAGAAAGCACTCTTAAAAATTACTATTTCATTTTATACTTCAAAAATGTCATATTATGTTCAGTTTCTTTGTATAACCCGTGAAACAAGTTTGAAATAATAGTAGACAATTGTTTCAAAATCCATTTTTGTATTGAGTGTAGTGACTCATTTGTGTTTATTTTTATAATCTTCTTAAGGAATTTTAGAAGAAACATCTGAGAAATCAATACTTGAATGAAGCGTGACTAAGAATTTCCTTTAAAACCCAGTGAATTATAAAAGAGCAGAGTCTGAGCATTAAAATTCTCCTGTTTCTATCAGGATTTTATTCCCTCTTTCACACTCTCCTCATCCATTAGCAGATGACACACACACACACACACACACACACACACCTCGGTTTATATCAGATTCAAATGCTTCATGAAAACAACTTTTCACTGACGATTAATTTTTGAAACAATCTGAGTGAACAAAATTAACAACAAAAACTGTTTACCGTTTTCATGAGAGCGTCAACAAGTAGCTCCGTACCGAAGCCCAAAAAGATCTCCATGGCAACCAGGCATGAGGGAACGTTCTGATTCCAGAGGGACGGATGGAAGATGTTAATTCTGATGATAATTCAGTGTGCGACTGATGATCAGAGCAAGATCTTCACCTGCTGGACCAGAAAAACCCCACAGACACACATATGAAGGAGGAATCATGTTTCGTGTTGTGTTTTAAAGATGAATAGACAGAATGAAGAAGCCAATAAATGACTTCTGAAGGATCATGTGACACTGAAGACTGGAGTAATGAAGCTGGAAATTCAGCTAAGCATCACAGGAATACTGTAAATAATTGTTTTTCTTTTTATAGTTTTTACTGTATTTTTGATCAAATAAATGCAGCCTTGGTGACTTCTTTCAAAAACATTAACAAATCTTACTGAGCCAAACATGTATTATATATACAGATTAATGTGTTTTTATAGTTGCAAGACCAGAAAACTTAAATATGTAATAAAATTCAGCTGATGCCAAGTTAAAAAATATCAATTAAATTAAAAAAATAAAATAATAAAGTTATATTTTCTTTCACAACACAAAAATGAAGATTTTTATTTTATTTTAAATATGTATCAGCTTTAATGGACTTTTTAAAATAAGAAAAGCAGTCAAATGTTAGTATTCAAAATATCTAATTTAACTTATAATCTGCAAAGTAGTGGGAAAACATGTTCAAATGCTCCATTTAATGTGTGTGTATATATATATATTTTAAAAATGAAAAGTCATGCATGTGTAAATGGGCTGAGAATTGAACAAAACAGTTGTAATCTGGCTCAGATTAAGGATTATGTGTTTATGGCTGTTTTTCTGAGAAAGTGTGAAAGTGTGAAACAGCCACTATTTTTGTAATCAGCAGCTCAAAATGAGTAAAGAAACATGCTATGATTTCATTCAGCAGACTTGACACAGAGCTCGAAGCAACAGTTGAGGGTGAGCTCCTGACGGTGTCTGCATGGGGTCAGAAGAGCATCTGTGATGAAGCGGGGGTGTTTGACACGGAGCCCAGGGCCACACACACACGCTCGCGTCACGGATGATCACGCTAATGCTGCAGATTCACTCAGAAATCTCCAGAGCAGCACAACTGTTACCAACATTGATAATAGCCAGAAATGTGACACTGAAGACTGGAGTAAAAATTTAGCTTTGATCACAACAAGAAATGACATTTTAACATATATTGACATAGAGAACAGTTTTTTAAATTGTAATAATATTTAACATTTTACTGTTTTTTTTTGATCAAATAAATGCAGCCTTGGGGAGCATTAAGAGACTTTGAACAAAAACATAAAAAAAATCTTACCAACCACAAACATTTAAACTGTAGAGAAAACACACTCTATATATAAATAAATAAAGGATAGATATGATACATAAAATATATAGAATAAAGATTCATTTGTACATTTCCATCCAACAAAAAGACTGAAAATTTAAAAATCTAAAAAATAATTTGGAAATATATAGTTTTCAAATTTTTAATGTTCAAAACAAAATTTTCAATTCAAATAAGACATAAATATAAATCATATATTTTATATATAAATATATAATATAAATAAGATGTGTGTGTGTAGCCTATATATCTATATATCTGCTTTTCTCCAAATGCCGGACCTCATGACCTGCCTAGAGCGGCCATAAATAACAGCAGAATTTATATACAGTAGACTGAATGGAAAACGATGTTGAAAAGCGCTCTGGCCTCTGTGACCGCACGCCTTGTCTTTTAATTTCATTAGTGTCTGGTCTTTTACTGAAAGAGGCTCATGGCTCTATAATATCTGTACCTCCATCAGGCTGTAATGGGCTACCATCCCAGAACACACACACACACACACACACACACACACACACTGGAGGTAAATGTGAATCTCTTGATCAGGTTTCTGCTGGGTTTGCACTACAGTGTTGGCTTCCTGCAGGAATGGCATATGGGAGCTGCCGCAGATTTCAGCTGCTCGCGGCGTGTGGGTCATCAGAGCGCTGTCGACTACAACACACATCATATGTGTTCATTAGCCCGAACAGACCTTACCCTGACACTGCAACCACAAGCCTGTGTATATAATGCATTACACAGACATTCCAATGCATTCATAACGACTAATAATCAGTTGCCTGTTCCTATGAACTGTAGCTTTAAAGCACAGTCCTTAATTAAAATGCATTAAAAAAAACACATGATTAACACCCACACTTTTGTGTTAAATCATCATGTGACGTGACGTAACGTATGGTGACCCATACTCAGAATTTGTGCTCTGCATTTAACCCATCCAAAGTGCACACACACAGCAGTGAACACACACATCGTGAACACACACCCGGAACAGTGGGCAGCCATTTATGCTGCGGCGCCCGGGGAGCAGTTGGGGGTTCAGTGCCTTGCTCAAGGGCACCTCAGTCGTGGTATTGCCGGCCCGAGACTCAAACCCATAACCTTAGGGTTAGGAGTCAAACTCTCTAACCATTAGGCCACGACTTCCCCATGTTTTATGCATTATATCATATTAAGCAATAGTTCAGAGAAAAACTTTATAATATACTTTTATATTTTCAAGCATTATGCATTTGTTGTCAGAGTTTTGGATATATGACAATGTAAGGATGAAAGAACCTGAGATATTTTGATCTCCTGAGAAACAGACAATACAAACATACACGGGCATCTTCAAGACACCCCACAGAGTGGAGGTGCAGGAGACCTCCTTCCCTTCTGCCCATTTGTTTCATTTTAAATCCCTTCACCCATGCCTCCTTTCTACTCAATCTGCTCAAAACGATTACATGAAAATGTCAATGCAAGTGAACTAACACTCATGTCTAGTATCATTTGAAATGTCTCAGTGCAACTGGTACAATGGTCTCAATCTTACAAAAGTAGATTAGAAGATAATACAGATCCTAAGAGTCAAGAGATATTTTGATTACTGTGATGGGAGTGCCCTTTCCCAGAGTCCTCCATGTAAATTACCTTCTGTTCCCTTTGCATTGTAAACCACTCAGGTTTGGGCCCTGAGTTAATGCAAATTCCAATTGTTAGTTTCTGTCTTCATCTCGGGGGATGTTTGTCTTGGTCTGCAGTATTTAAAGGACTGCAGTAAAAGGATCAGGGCGATTCTGTAGCCAGAAAGCGTGTTGAGTGTCTCTTCACTTCATACTATGTATTTTCATAAGGTCAGGTATGCATATTTTACTTTTAGATTCATCTTGAGAATTTGATGTTTTGGTACTGATATGATTTGATATGTTTGAATTGGGTATGTAATTGGCAGAATACATATTTACCTGACTGATAATAAAATGTTACAGTACATTTGATTTTATTCTGTTTTACTCTGTAATTATTGACTCTAGTAGATTACGTTGTATCCTTGTTAGCGACATGAGCCACCCGAATGAACGAGTACACTAATATTAAAGAATAAATAGAATAATCAAATATGAGAATAATAATAATTAGAGACAGACAAACAACCAATTTGCCTTTCAACCTAAATTCGAGGTTATACTAACCTTGGACGTCAGATTAAATTAATCAAAATGGAGTCGATATTGGAGTTTAACCTAAATTTAATAACTCTAAACACGCGCTGAAAAGACCGAACACGCAGGAAACAACTCCAGCCAGCCACCGGTAATCTTCCTTGGACCGTGTACCTGGACCTTCCCACAAACAACAATGATCCTTGTTTTGTGTTTCCTGCCCCTAAAAAGGAGCTTTTACTTTTTTTTTATCTCAGTCTCTTACTGCTAGCTCGCGGCTACACGGCAGACCAAACGCAATGCCATTCAACTTTAACGACTGCTCGTCCACCCACCGCATTATGCTTTGATTGCTAATGCAGAGAAATGAAAACATCAGCCAAAAGAATGAAACACAAAGAGAGGGAATGAACATGCAGCTTTGATATTATAGTTTCTATACTATTTTTGAATTTGTTTTTAATTTTCTATTTTCTGCGTTTTTCCCTTTCGGATAAAGTTTTAGAAATGTTTGTCTTTGTTTTTGTCATTATTATTTAAATTTTTAAATATGTCTATATAGTTATTTTTATTCATTTTTATTTCAGTTTTCTATTCAAGACAAACAATGTAAATGAAAAACAATTTTTTTAATGCAGTTTTAATGCAGAAACTTAAAGTTACCCATATAACCTTAAATAAGTTTCAATATAAATCCTACACCATTTTTCAAGTTTGTAAATGAAACCAAGATTATTGGAGAATATCTACAAGAAAGCACTCTTAAAAATTACTATTTCATTTTATACTTCAAAAATGTCATATTATGTTCAGTTTCTTGTGTATACACCCGTGAAAACAAGTTTGAAATAATAGTAGACAATTGTTTCAAAATCCATTTTTGTATTGAGTGTGTGACTCATTTGTGTTATTTTTATAATCTTCTTAAGGAATTTTAGAAGAACCATCTGAGAAATCAATACTTGAATGAAGCGTGACTAAGAATTTCCTTTAAAACCCAGTGAAATTATAAAAGAGCAGAGTCTGAGCATTAAAATTCTCCTGTTTCCTATCAGGATTTTTATCCCTCTTTCACACTCTACTCTCATCCATTAGCAGATGACACACACACACACACACACACACACACACCTCGGTTTATATCAGATTCAAATGCTTCATGAAAACAAACTTTTTCACTGACGATTAATTTTTGAAACAATCTGAGTGAACAAAATTTAAACAAACAAAAACTGTTTACCCGTTTTCATGAGAGCGTCAACAAGTAGCTCCGTACCGAAGCCCAAAAAGATCTCCATGGCAACCATGCATGATGGGAACGTTCGGATTCCAGAGGGACGGATGGAAGATGTTAATTCTGATGATAATTCAGTGTGCGACTGAATGATCAGAGCAAGATCTTCACCTGCTGGACCAGAAAAAACCCCACAGACACACATATGAAGGAGGAATCATGGTTTCGTGTTGTGTGTTTAAAGATGAATAGACAGAATGAAGACTGGAGTAAATGACTTCTGAAGGATCATGTGACACTGAAGACTGGAGTAATGAAGCTGGAAATTCAGCTAAGCATCACAGGAATACTGTAAATAATTGTTTTTTCTTTTTATAGTTTTTACTGTATTTTTGATCAAATAAATGCAGCCTTTGGTGACTTCTTTCAAAAAACATTAACAAATCTTACTGAGCCAAACATGTATTATATATACAGATTAATGTGTTTTTATAGTTGCAAGACCAGAAAACTTAAATATGTAATAAAATTCAGCTGATGCCAAGTTAAAAAATATCAATTAAATTAAAAAAATAAAATAATAAAGTTATATTTTCTTTCACAACACAAAAATGAAGATTTTTATTTTATTTTAAATATGTATCAGCTTTAATGGACTTTTTAAAATAAGAAAAGCAGTCAAATGTTAGTATTCAAAATATCTAATTTAACTTATAATCTGCAAAGTAGTGGGAAAACATGTTCAAATGCTCCATTTAATGTGTGTGTATATATATATATATTTTAAAAATGAAAAGTCATGCATGTGTAAATGGGCTGAGAATTGAACAAAACAGTTGTAATCTGGCTCAGATTAAGGATTATGTGTTTATGGCTGTTTTTCTGAGAAAGTGTGAAAGTGTGAAACAGCCACTATTTTTGTAATCAGCAGCTCAAAATGAGTAAAGAAACATGCTATGATTTCATTCAGCAGGACTTGACACAGAGCTCGAAAGCAACAGTTGAGGGTGAGCTCCTGACGGTGTCTGCATGGGTCAGAAGAGCATCTGTGATGAAGCGGGGGTGTTTGACACGGAGCCCAGGGCCACACACACACGCTCGCGTCACGGATGATCACGCTAATGCTGCAGATTCACTCAGAAATCTCCAGAGCAGCACAACTGTTACCAACATTGATAATAGCCCAGAAATGTGACACTGAAGACTGGAGTAAAAAATTTAGCTTTGATCACAACAAGAAATGACATTTTAACATATATTGACATAGAGAACAGTTTTTTAAATTGTAATAATATTTAACATTTTACTGTTTTTTGATCAAATAAATGCAGCCTTGGGGAGCATTAAGAGACTTTGAACAAAAACATAAAAAAAATCTTACCAACCACAAACATTTAAACTGTAGAGAAAACACACTCTATATATAAATAAATAAAGGATAGATATGATACATAAAATATATAGAATAAAGATTCATTTGTACATTTCCATCCAACAAAAAGACTGAAAATTTAAAAATCTAAAAAATAATTTGGAAATATATAGTTTTTCAAATTTTTAATGTTCAAAACAAAATTTTCAATTCAAATAAGACATAAATATAAATCATATATTTTATATATAAATATATAATATAAATAAGATGTGTGTGTGTAGCCTATATATCTATATATCTGCTTTTCTCCAAATGCCGGACCTCATGACCTGCCTAGAGCGGCCATAAATAACAGCAGAATTTATATACAGTAGACTGAATGGAAAACGATGTTGAAAAGCGCTCTGGCCTCTGTGACCGCACGCCTTGTCTTTTAATTTCATTAGTGTCTGGTCTTTTACTGAAAGAGGCTCATGGCTCTATAATATCTGTACCTCCATCAGGCTGTAATGGGCTACCATCCCAGAACACACACACACACACACACACACACACACACACTGGAGGTAATGTGAATCTCTTGATCAGGTTTCTGCTGGGTTTGCACTACAGTGTTGGCTTCCTGCAGGAATGGCATATGGGAGCTGCCGCAGATTTCAGCTGCTCGCGGCGTGTGGGTCATCAGAGCGCTGTCGACTACAACACACATCATATGTGTTCATTAGCCCCGAACAGACCTTACCCTGACACTGCAACCACAAGCCTGTGTATATAATGCATTACACAGACATTCCAATGCATTCAATAACGACTAATAATCAGTTGCCTGTTCCTATGAACTGTAGCTTTTAAAGCACAGTCCTTAATTAAAATGCATTAAAAAAAACACATGATTAACACCCACACTTTTGTGTTAAATCATCATGTGACGTGACGTAACGTATGGTGACCCCATACTCAGTATTCGTGCTCTTCATTTAAACCATCCAAAGTGCACACACACAGCAGTGAACACACACATCGTGAACACACACCCCGGAACAGTGGGCAGCCATTTTATGCTGCGGCGCCCCCGGGGAGCAGTTGGGGGTTCAGTGCCTTGCTCAAGGGCACCTCAGTCGTGGTATTGCCGGCCCGAGACTCAAACCCACAACCTTAGAGCTAGGAGTTAAACTCTCTAACCATTAGGCCACGACTTCCCCATGTTTTATGCATTATATCATATTAAGCAATAGTTCAGAGAAAAACTTTATAATATACTTTTATATTTTCAAGCATTATGCATTTGTTGTCAGAGTTTTGGATATATGACAATGTAAGATGAAAGAACTTGAGATATTTTGATCTCCTGAGAAACAGACAATACAAACATACACTGGCATCTTCGAGACACCCCCACAGAGTGGAGGTGCAGGAGACCCCTCCTTCCCTTCTACCCATTTGTTTCATTTTAAATCCCTTCACCCATGCTTCCTTCTACTCAATCTGCTCAAAATGATTACATGAAAATGTCAATGCAAGTGAAACTAACACTCATGTCTGGTATCATTTGAAATGTGTCTCAGTGCAACTGGTACAATGGTCTCAATCTTACAAAAGTAGATTAGAAGATAATACAGATCCTAAGAGTCAAGAGATATTTTGATTACTGTGATGGGAGTGCCCTTTCCCAGAGTCCTCCATGTAAATTACCTTCTGTTCCCTTTGCATTGTAAACCCACTCAGGTTTGGGCCCTGAGTTAATGCAAATTCCAATTGTTAGTTTCTGTCTTCATCTCGGGGGATGTTTGTCTTGGTCTGAGGTACTTAAAGGACTGCAGTAAAAGGATCAGGGCGATTCTGTAGCCAGAAAGCCCGTAGTGTGGTGTGTGTCTCTTCACTTCATACTATGTATTTTCTAAGGTCAGGTATGCATATTTTACTTTTAGATTCATCTTTGAGAATTTGATGTTTTGTACTGATATGATTTGATATGTTTGAATTGGGTATGTAATTGGCAGAATACATATTTACCTGACTGATAATAAAATGTTACAGTACATTTGATTTTATTCTGTTTTACTCTGTAATTATTGACTCTAGTAGATTACGTTGTATCCTTGTTAGCGACATGAGCACCCGAATGAACGAGTACAATAATATTAAAGAATAAATAGAATAATCAAATATGAGAATAATAATAATTAGAGACAGACAAACAACCAATTTGCCTTTCAACCTAAATTCGAGGTTATACTAAATTGGAGTCAGATTAAATAATCAAATGGAGTCAGATTTGAGTTTAACCTAAATTTAATAACTCTACGCGCTGAAAAGACCGAACACGCAGGAAACCTTCAGCCAGCACCGGATACCTTCCTTGGACCGTGTACCTGGACCTTACAACAAACAATGATCCTTGTTTGTGTTTCATGCCCCTAAAAAGGAAGCTTTTACTTTTTTTTATCTCAGTCTCTTACTGCTGCTCGCGGCTACACGGCTGACCAAACGCAATGCCATTCAACTTTAACGACTGCTCGTCTCCCAGCATTATGCTTTATGCTAATGCAGAGAAATGAAACATCAAGCCAAAAGAATGAACACAAAGAGAGGGAATGAACATTCAGCTTTGATTTCCTTGACATTCGACTTTAATGTGTGTCCAAGAGCACAAAACATTCTCTGGGTCATCCATAAACATGATCCTGCCCAAAGCTTTAGAGACTAAATGAAGATCTCAGATGTTTCTTTTATATAAATCTATAAATACATATATAGGACAGATAGATAGATCATTACCAGTTATTAATTAGATAAATTATCAGTATTTATTTATTGTTGAATCTGATTGTATCATTATATAAAGATGAAAAAAGAGCAAATGGGAGAAGCAGATGAACACAAAACAGCATAACAACATTCATTTTGTTCTCCACTAAACCTGATTGCACCAGGAGCCGTGTGGCCCCTCCCACCACAGGAAGTGCTTGAGCAGGTTTGCTCTTCTCAGGAGGTGCTTGGAATATGATTGACAGCCATCAATCAAAGATCAGAGAGTGTAAAGTCTGTGCACATGTCTGCTGGGACAGGAAATCATCTGTGATGAACGACTGACAGCTGGAGAGAGAGAGAAATAACAAGCCTAGAAAGACACAAGCGCGTTCATCATAAGAACAGACACAGCGGAGCGTCACGTACCTGCTAGTCTCGTAAATCCCTGTCATCTCTCTCTTATTTTTATGATCATTCGGCGTGTCCAAGAGGAACAGAATGTGTGAGACAGTCTGCTCTTTGTTAAAGCCCCTGAGAGACATAAACACTGGAAAAGCACAGAGACGGAGAGAGACGACAGTACAGGAGTGCAACCTGCCGGCAGGTCCCAGCGAATGTAGAAAACTTCAGCTTTATCTTTTAGACTACATCTTTTATCATCGATTAGCATTAGATTAAATCTGTGCAGTCAGATTACGATTCTAGAATAGCTATTTTAACCATCAAAAACTACTTCTACTAAACAACAACTACAGCATTTGTCAACAGTATTTGCAACAGAATAAAACAGGATAAATGGGAAGAAATGTACACTAAAAAGAAAACTGGCTTTGAAACTATTTTCACTCAGAAGTTGCTGGTAAATTTCACAAATAAAAAGAAATGGCAATACAAGTAATACATTAAATTAAACATTACATTTAAAATGATAAAGACTGAAATAGTATTTTCTTGTAAAACCTATACTTGAATAATCTACTTCGAAAAATCATTTTTGCAGGCAGAACTGATTGGATTGACTGGTGTCTCTATGATGGATGGTTATCAACTAAGAGGGAGTAGTGACATCTAATAAGAGATTTAATGATGTATTTAAAGCATGAACAAGGTTTTGAGGAATAGTTCACCCAAAATGAAAATGTGCTCACCCTCAGGTCATCCTAGATGTAGTTGAGTTTGTTTCTTCATCGGATTTAGAGAAATGTAGAATTGCATCAGTGTTTCAGCAATGGATGCTCTGCAGTGAATGGGTGCGGTCAGAATGAGAGTCCAAACAGCTGATAAAACATCACAATAATCCACAAGTAATCAACACAGCTCCAGTCCATCAGTTAACCTCTTGTGAAGCCAAAAGCTGCGTGTTTGTAAGAAACAAATCTATCATTAAGATGTTTTTAACTTCAAACCGTTGCTTCCGACTAAAATATGAGCTCATAGTACATAATAATGCTTCCTTCAGTGAAAAAGTGCATCTCCTGTTGTCTATCACATCAAAATCCAGCCACATATTTGTTTAGAGCTGTTTTTGGCTTTTAAACTGTGCTTGATCTGTGCAGATGTCTCTCCTGATTCAAACAAGACTTTTTCACTGGAGGAAGCATTATTATGGATAGAGAACTCATATTTTAGCCATAAGCAACAGTTTGAAGTCAAATCGTCTTGATGGATTTGCTTCTTTTAGCTTCTCGGGATGTTAACTGATGGACTGGAGTGGTGTGGATTATTGTGATGTTTTTATCAGCTGTTTGGACTCTCATTCTGACGGCACCCATTCACTGCAGAGCATCCATTGGTGAGCAAGTGATGCAATGCTACATTTCTCCAAATTTAATTAAGAAACAAACTCAACTACATCTCGGATGGCCTCAGAACAGCTATTCTTCTAGAGAGTAATATAGACTGACTTTAGGCTGTTTACGGTTCATGTGTGCATCAACTATTTCATCCACTCATAGTATTACAAAACTCATTGCTTTGTAATATAACCCTGAAAACTGAAGAGCTGAAAACATCATCCCTCCGCCTGAGATGTTTGTTGTCATTGCTCAATGTGATGGATGTGTAACACGTCATTACCGTACGTCTTGCTGTTTCACTTCTATATTCGCTCCATTAACACTCAGGAGTCGTTTAAAGAACATGAGAACATATTCAGATAAACACGCACAGCTTGAGCCGCTCGTAATGGGCAGGAAAAACACTTCACAAAGATGACAACTCTATGTGTTTTCTGTCTGCTTATTCAAGGCAAGTAGATGTGCTTGTGTGTGTGCGTGTGTGTGCGTGCGCATTTACTAGTCATGAACTCTTAAAAAAGTTCCATTTAAAACCAACACAAGTTTTATTACCTCATGCCATATGAGAAGATGTTAAAGTTGCACAAAGAGGCTTTTTTATTCTCTAGTTAAATCTGGGGTTCATTTGACCTCTGAATTGCAATAATAATAAATTTAATCATAAACATAAAAAATCAAAACAAATTACTTGATGAAATATTTCATTTGTTGACTTTGATGTCATGTTACCATTAACATATAAATGTGTTGTTAAATTATTAAAATATTTACTTAAAAAATCTCAGAGGGACTTCAAATAAATATTTTAGCTCAAATGAGTTTGGCATTTCAAAATGCCTTTATTCAAATAGCTTAGAATCAGCATAAATCTCTGAAAACTATTAAATGTATTCAGTTAAAAAGTATGAAGATGGCAATGTTCAGTTAGCTATTAAAATGTATGAGATTGAAGCAATTTGGATTTATTGATCAAAAAAAATTTTTTTTTATTTAAAATTCGATTTCTATTAGAGAAATCATCCCTGTTTCTCGTGTATGCCTGACATATAAGCATCACATTAAGTTTATTGAGCCATTTTTGTTTATCTTAAAACTGTAATCCAAATGGAAGGTCATTTTATATGTAACTCTAACACATAAATATTGTTTATTAGTCACTGGAGTATTTGACATCTCTTGTTCAGATGTCTAATCTGAGCAGAAATTGTTCTCAGATTCAGTGTGACCGTTTACTCCTAAATATTGTTTTGACAGTACTGGTGCCTAAAAGAACCCATAAATTACTGGAAAACACTGATCTGAAGAACACTTAGCAACTGCCTATCAACAGCAAAGTATTTTGGAACCCTGCTGTAGAAACTGCATAGCAACACCCTGGCAACCACTCAAAACACTAGTGTGCAGAATTCAAGACTTTAATAACCAAATCCTGTTCAAGAATATAAGACAAGTCTTTTTATGAAAAGTGCTGGTCTTAAAATGTCATTTCATCTGCTGTTCGACTCTGATGTGTGTGTGTGTGTGTGTGTGTGTGTGTGTGTGTGTGTGTGATGCACGGTTGATTTATTGGAGTGGGGGAACAGATTCCACTCATGCGGATGATGATTGTAATTCCGTTAGGAAAAATCGCTGAGCTGGCTTCTCCTGTCGCACAGAAGGTCACAACATTCCCGCTGATGAACACGCAGCATTACAGATCGGAGAGCTGCAGTTATACTGGCTAATTCATTTGACATCAACAACATTTTGCCTCACATTTTTATTATATAATCTCATTATTATCACCTTCGTCTACTAAGCACTAAATTAGTTTAACATACTAAACTCTACTGAAGCCTCTGTGTTTGGAATCTTCTTCCAGCCAATGATTGACAGGACCATTCTGAGTAGCCCCGCCTCTTCCTGCATATGTCTGAGTAATAAAAGCAAAATAAAAGCTTGATGGTTTAATGTTTGAAAATGAAGAAATTAAGATCTCCAAAAAATGTAGATGTAAAATAAAAATTTTAAATGTTTTTTTTTTTATTTTTTTATAGTTAAATTTTACAGTAGCAATAATTTTGGATTATATTTTTATTTTCTTATTTAGCAATAATAATAATAATTTGTATTGTTATTATTATTATTATTATTATTAAATAAATAGTCATATTTATATAGAATCACAATTTCTGACAAATAAATTGATATATACGCATGCAAATTTATAGAAAAATGTATACATACATTTATCTACAAATTAATTAAATAATTATGTGTAAACTATAATTTATTTATATAAATAAGCATTTTTAAATAAATAAAACAAATAAATAAGACTGCAAATACATTTATATTTATGGTCAGCAAATTTGAATCAATCAATTATTGCATTTAAAAAAAAAAAAAAAAACTACACCCACCGGACACTTATCCAAATACAGTAATGCATTTTAAAAGAAAACTCACATACTGTGCACAGTCATACTGTGAATACAATACAAGTAGTACGCTAACGTGTTGTTTTAAGCACTGCTAATAGCTGATGTGGAATAACGCTTCCCATTACACACAAAGTATAAAATGAAACAGCGGTCACTTCTCGTGTGGATGCAGTCTGTTTTTTCACCATTAGAGGGCGTAACACACACAGACACTTTCACCCACAACAACCTGCGTTAAATAAAACTGGTGCACAACTCTCTCACTCTCACTACAGAGAGCAGGTGTTCCTCTGATAAGAGCCGAACACACATTACAGCACGTACACACACACACACACACGCACACACACACACACACACACACACACACACACACACACACACACACAGAGGCTCATACACAATACAGACACCTCCCTTTGTGCAGCCGCTTTACAAACACAGGGTGTTTCCCTTGTGCTTCTAGTGTTTGTGTTAAAAAACACAATGATCCAGAAAATCTCATTCCGTCCCGGAGCTGAGGGCCATGGTTGGGTGTGGGAACACATTAATCTATCAATGAACATCTGAAACTATTAGGGCTGTTTCGTCAGACAGAGCCGTTTCAGTGCATTTGGTTTTCAGGACAAACACAGGCATTGTTTTAACGCTTCTGTATCCCAGAGTTCCTGAGGAAACCGGAGCGTTAGGATTCACTGATTGTTTTATTGATGTGCTGTTGCGATCAGGCTGTTCAAACACATGAAATGGATTTTTTTGATGTGAGGATGGCCTGCAAATACAGTCTGATTGAAAACAGATTTTTATCTCACTATGCATAATAAACATTAACTGGGGTAACTGGAGAATGGATTATCTGTGCTATTCAAGAGGATTCAGGATTACTTAACCGCTATGATGAGAGTAAATCACTCAAAACCTGTCTGGGACATATTTTACCACGAAATGTGAAGAAACAATAAACTATCATAAACAAAATAAAGGCTATTTTAGGACCTTTACGATTTATTGCATTGTGACTAGTAGGCACCCCAGTTTTCATTATTTTAAAGCAAGCATTAAAAACAATATATATAATATATATATAATTAAGAAAAAATGTATACAATTTAAATGGTAAAGTAATACATTTTATGAAAAAATTAATGAATGAAAAAAGGACTATATATACAGTATTTAATAATAAATGTATAAATATAAATTAATTATATGAATTATAAATTATATATATATATATATATATATATAATTATAAACGAATGAATTAATTTATTTATAACAAAAAAAGCAAAATTCTTATTTTTTATAAGAAACTGCAAATATACAATTTGAATAATAAAGTAATAAATATAATGAAAAATTAATGAAACTGAATGAAAATCAGCATTAAAAATGTTTACAAATAATGTAAAAGTAAAATTGGGCTTTATATTATATACATATATATATATATATATATATATATAAGCCTGCGGCTCTTTCTCAAGTGTTTACAAAGTCTTATTTTTACATACACACACACACACACACTTTTTATTATAAATATTGTACATGGAGATGAATTATATGAATTATAAAGTATTAAATATACATCATCATAAATAAATAAATGATTGATTATTTTAATAAGTAAATAATAATATACTATTTAACTTGTAAAGTACTAGCACCAAAAATCAGAATTACAGAAAATAAATTATATTAAAATACATATATTTCTCAATTAATTTATGTATGTGTGTAATTTTTTTCCTCTTCTCTCTTATATAGCATGCATGAAGGTGCATTTCATACCATCATATCATAAATAATAGCATGATAGATATGACAAAGGTATCAACGAGCTAACACCTGCAAACACAAACCATATTAATCAAGATGTTGTAGTGTATGGCTCTGTACTCAAAAGTATGCAGTCCCTCTGACAAGCTCATCATCAGACGAAAGAAAACGCACGATAAACGATTTCTCACAGTGGAGATCACCGTCACACAGAATACAAGACAGGGAGAAGAAAAGACCTCGAGGTGTTAACGGCTGTAAACGGTCACACTGAATCTGAGAACAATTTCTGCTCAGATTAGACATCTGAACAAGAGATGTCAAATACTCCAGTGACTAATAAAATCTTTTAAGGTCACTATGAACTTTTACTGTGTAGATAAGAAAGAGTCTATGAGGACACTCCCTCCCCAAACAACTGGAATATTTTTTAAATGTTTGTCTCTTCTGCTCACCAAGGCTACATTTATTTGATCAAAAATACAGTAAAAACAGTAGAATTTGTGTAATATTATTACTATTTAAAATAGCTGTTTTCTATGTGAATACATTGTAAACTTTAATTGATTGCTGCTGTGATCAAATCTGATTTTTTAGCATCATTAAAATCAGCATATTAGAACGATTTCTGAAAAATCATGTGACACTAAAGACTGGAGTAATGATGCTGAAAATTCAACTTTGATCACAGAAATAAATTACATTTAAAAAAATATTCACATAGAAAACAGCTATTTTAAATTGTACAAATATTTTAAAATTTTAATGTATGTTTGAACAAATAAATGCAGCCTTGCCGAGCAGAAGAGAAAAAATGTAAACTTTTGCCTGGTAGTGTACATAAGGCAAAACTGATTGTAATTTCTCTTTAAGCGAACACTCTTTCATCAAGTGAAGTTTAGCAGTGCACAGAGAGCTAACATAACCATAAAAACAACCTCCAGACAGAAAAAGGCAGTGGTGTGCTAAAGAAAGCTGTGTTTATGAACGGTTTGGGTGGTCTCATCTATCAGAGCGACACCAGCCCACAAATACAGTTTGCTTTAACAGGCTGATCTGCTTGAGTACAGGGGTTTTTCCTCACAGCGTGTTCTGCCAGCGGATGAGGGAAGGTAAACTGACCCTGGATCAGAAAAATGAACGTTTGTGGAGTAAAACACCCCCTACTGGATGGACAGAGCAACAACAGACTAACAAAGAAGTGTGAGTCACAAAAAGACTATTTCAGTTTCAGATATTTTTAATAAATGTTGCCTTATCAACTAGCTGGAATAACTTTTTATTTATTTAATTTAAGTTGACAATTACTTTATTTTAAGTAACAAAGGCTTTAATTTACTAATAACTCTGCATAGCTTCTGCCAAAGCACCAATTAGTCAAGTATTACTATTACTAGTTCCCCTAACATTAAGTATTATATTTAGGTTTGTATTTAGGCTTCTCCTGTATTAATTGTATGACATGAATCCTCAAATCACCACTTGCTTTTTATTCAGAAACTTTAAAAATCCAGATAGTATTTAATATACCACCAATCATTAAAATAGTAAATTGAAATTACTTAAAATATTCTGAAGCTTCTTACACTGTATGGAGGAGATGTCATGTTCATTTATTATGATTTTACACATGGAACTTACGGAAAGCATGATCTTTTTTAATGATAAAAAAAACAACAACTGCAGCTC